>NW_006159501.1:3237057-3260405 GCF_000334495.1 Tupaia belangeri chinensis
CACAAAAAAAAAAAAAAAAAAAAAAAAAAAAAGTAGTACCTAGCTTAGGCTATATAGCTTACTGCAGTCATTAAATATGTATTAATAGGTATTTTTAATGCATTTTTTAATTTCAAGAAGAAGTTTTAGTTTTAATAGATAGAAATCAAAAAATGTTAAGTAAAATTTGCTTAAAACTTAAAGCTAGGAAAAGGTTAGGATTCATCTCAAATAGATAGATGAACCTATCAACAGTTCAAGAGAAGACAAAAATTCTTAAATACGGAAATCAAAGCATTGAAGAAAATCAGTAATGTCTTAAAGTCAAAAAATTTTATTTCTCAGTCTCATGTAATTAATCTCTCTTCTATTGAATGTGCAGTGTTACTGTGGTCTGATCTTTCCATTTAAACTCCGGAAGTTAACATTTAACTCAGGACTTGTCCCTCCCATTAGGCCGGCCATTCTCTCGGTTGTTTTTTGTACTTTTATTTCTGTGTGTCTGACTTTAGTTTTCCTGGTATAACACTCACTTCAACACTTCTTGGAGAACTGGTGTGACAAATTCTTTCAGGTTTTGTTTATCTGAGAATGTTTTTGTCTTCTTTTCCCACATGAAAGATAATCTTGCCGGGTATAATATTCTTGGTTGAAATTGTTTTTCACTTAACACTTTGAATATATTTTCCCATTCTTTCTTTGCTTGCATTGTTTCCGATGAGAGATCCAATGTTAGCTTTATGGGATAGCTTTTGAAAGGAACTTGACATTTCTCTCTTGCCAAATTTAATATCTTGTCTCTGTCTGTGGTTTTGGTCAATCTGGTATGATGTCCCTTGGGGAAGATCTTCTTGGGTTGATTCATTATGGGGTCCTTCGTATTTCTTGGGTCTGGATATTTGAGTGCATCCCTAGGTTTGGAAAGTTTTCTTCCAGGATTTCATGGAATAGATTATCATTATCCTTAATAATATCATTAACATTAATTTTTTTCCCTTCTGGGATATCGATGATCCAGATATTTGGATGTTTAACGGTATCTAGTATTACTCATAATTATTCTCATTTTTTGGGTTATTTTCTTAGTCTTTGTGGTGAATTTTTTTAGGTAAGAGTTTCTATCTTCTACATCTGAGAATCAATCTTCGGCATGATCTAATGTGCTTTTAATATTTTCAAGGGAGGTTTTGATTTCCTGAATTACAGCCTTCCTCTCTAACAATTCCGTTTGATTCTTTTTTATGATGTGTATCTCCTCTTTTACATCATGCAAGAACTTCCTCACCTCCTGGAACTCATTGTCTCTTTTCTCCTGCATTTTCTGGAGTTCATTGTCTCTCTTCTCTTGCATCTCTGTTAGCTTTGTCAACTAAGAATATTTTAAATTCTTTATCTGACATTTCCACAAGTTCCCTTGTACTGTCTGTGGAGGAAGAGGAGTTATTCTTTTTTCTTAGAGAAGAGAGATTTTCTTGGTTTCTCATATTTCTTGTGCCTCTGCAGTGGTTTCTGGTCATCTGATGGACTATACAATTTTTCCTAGTTTTTGGAGTTAAACACGAGCATTCAGAGGCGTGCAGGAAAGGTGACCTGCAGTCTCTCAACAGTACTGTTTGTTTCCCTTTGTGCAGCAAATTCAATGGAAATTGAGGATTAATGTGACCCTAAAAGTATTCAGATATTTGGCTACTGAGCACCTAGACCTAACTAGAAAATTGGTGTGTGGAGGCAGAGCAGAAAAGTGAGAAAGGTAAATGAAGAGGAAAAGGGAAAAGAAAAAGCAAAAAATAAAAAATAAAGAGAAAGAGAAAAAAAGACTAAAACAATAAAAAAAGAAAAAAATTTTAAGCACAAAATGAAAATTGCTCAGAACTCAGATATAGATGGCTGTGGACTGGCTTGTCCTATGGAGGCACGGGGAAAGGCAGGAATTAGCAAGACAAAAGAGTGGCAGAGAGCTAAATTTTTAAAAATTAAAAACAGAGATGGAGAGATGGAGAGGGTGCTCTACCCTGGCTCCTGGCTAGACCTGGGGGGCAGAAGGGTGAAGTGTGGGCAGAAGGTCTTCAGTTGTCCTAATTCCCACACATCTCCTATTTACCACAGCTCTTGATTCTTTTCTCTTGTGTTTGATTTAATCTCACGTTCTTCTGCTCATCATGGTCCTTCCAGTGGGACAAGATGTGGAAGAAGACAGTGATATTGATGATCCTGACCTCATGTAGACATAGATAAATATGTTTGTACTTTGGCTTTTAAAAACAACTTAAAAATAATCTAAAAACAGAAAAAAAGCTTATAAAGGATGAAAGAAAATTTTGCACAGCTGTACAGTATGTTTGTGTTATTACAAAACAGTCAAAAATAAATGTTAAAAGGCTCATAAAGTTAAAAGGCTATAATAAACTAAGGTTAATTTATTGTTCAAGATAAAGAAAAAAATGATACAACTTGGTCTAGCCTAAGTGTATACCCAGAGCTGGTAAAGTCCACAGGAGTGTACAGTGATGTCCTAGGCCTTCAGGTTAGCTCACCACTCACTTACTCACTCACTCACCCAGAGCAGCTTCCAGCCCTGTAGGTTTAATTCATTGTAACTGTGCTATATGGGTGTACTGTTCTGCATCTTTTTTTTTTTTTTTTTTTTTTTTTTTTGCTATAGTTTACATGCATTTATTAGAGAGACAGAGAGAGAGAGAAAGAGAGGAATCATCATCCCCCAGGGGGGATGGCCATGCTGCAATCCCTTCTCTTCCCTTCTCCTCTCTGGATTTTGGGCATGTATGCACACGTGTCTACCATGAGTTTTAAGTCGCCAGGTCCAGGACTCGAACCGCAGTTGACTCCGTGGGAGTCCAGCAACATAACCATTATGCCATCTGCTGGTCCCTATTTTTCATCTTTTAAATTATATTTTTACTGTACCTTGTCTATGCTTGGATAAGCTTAGACATAGATATTTATCATATTATGCTACAATTGCCCATTATCCCATCTATGTTAGTGTAAGCACAGGTTGTAATGTTTGCACAGGGACAAAAATCCCCTAATGATACATTTCTCAGAACACTTCCCCACCACTAAGTGACCATAACTGTACACACACAACCATCTTCTGACGCGAGAAACCAGAATCTGTTTAAAGCTTGCGTTGTTCATAGTTTTTTCTTAATTTTTTTTTTCATGAATGAGAGAGAGGCACCCCCGCGAGGGTCTCACCATGCCACAGTCTCCTCTCCCTAACCCTCTAGCTAGTCAGAACTTAGGTGCTTACATACCTGGAGTGTTTTAGGTCAACTCAGGATCCAAACCTGCGGTCAGCCATGTGGCTTTAAATCTGATTGGAAAGCTACGGTACGCCTGTGCCATGGAAACTGGGCCACGTTCTTCCTACTTGTGAAATGGTTACTATAAAAAGATGATACAGGTCAAGTTGCAGTGGTGCAGAGAGAGCAGGAAGGCTGGAGGCAGCATGGGTTGGGTTCCCAGGACAAGCGGAATGTGCTGGGCGTGGTCGTGTGCACCTGTGACCCTGGCTAAGCAGAGGCTGCAGCAGGGGCATCCTGGTACAGAGAGCCTGGCGGGACACCTGCGCTGGCTCTCTCCCTTTTCCCTTCTCTTCCACTCTCTGTCACATAAAGGAAAAGAAAAGATGATGGGGCAAAATCATAAACTAAACAAAACGACTCCCCCTTCAGTTGTGTCTATAATGTTTTATTCCTTTTTAAACTATGAAGCAGGTATAGCAAAGTACTCAGTTGTGGTTTTTTGGTTTTTTTGGTTTTTTGTTTGTTTTTGCTATAGGGCGCATGCGCTCGCCAGACAGACAGAGAGAGACAGAGAGACAGAAAGCAGGAAATCACCCCCCGGGGGGGTGGCCATGCCACAATCCCTTCTCCTCCATTCTCCTCTCGGGATCTTGGGCACCCATGCACACGCACCTGGCGTGAGTTTAAGCCACCAGGTCCGGGACGCGAACCGCGGTCGACTACGTGGGAATCCAGCGACATAGCCACTACGCTAACTGCTGGTCCCTTGTTTGTTTTTTAAGATTTTTCACTATAGAGCGTGTGTGCTTGCTGGAAAGACAGAGACAGAAAATGAGAAATCACCCCCTAGGAGGGATGGCCATGCCACAATCTCTTCTCCTCCATTCTCCTCTTGGGATTTTGTGCATGCATACACACACGTCCGGCATGAGTTTCGAGCTACCAGGTCTGGTACTCAAACCGTGGCCAGCCATGTGAGAGTCCAGCGACGTAAACAGTACACCAACTGCTGGTCCCCAAAATACTCAAGATTTAATCAACCTAGGTCATGAACAAATATTAATTATGCTGTTGTCAGGTTAGTTTTTTTTTTGGCATTATATGTAAGAACAATTCATGTTAAATCCTAAGGGATCAGATCTAATATATTTACTATTTAAATGATTTCATTTCAAGATCATAGTGAGACAACGAAAGTGGTTTCTTATTTTTTGGTACATTGACAAGTGATCTTGGAAAATCAGAGTGTATAAAAATATATATTTCATCCCTTGCCCCAATTGTAACATGTAATTTCCTTTTTCACATTTTTACTTCTGACCCCGGTTCACCTGGAGACAACATTCTTCATAGATTCAGTCACAGCATAAATCTCAATTTGAATTCTGCTATTCGCACTTACCTCTGTCATTAACACTTTTGATCTGAAGATTACAGTCTGAACAATCCTCACAATTATTATTTTAATGGCCATGCTATACTCTCACTTAGTATGCCGTTCTCCTGCGGCAGCCTGCTTCAACCATTGCCAACTCTTTGGTCTTGCGGAAACACTTTCGTAAACATCTTTATGAATATAATTTTTTATTTCTTTCAGAACATATGTCGTTCTATAGCATAGGAAGTTATGTACAATCACGCTATTCTCTAATTAATATTAATATTATATCAATTTGTAAAATACAAGTTTCTGTTTCATACCACTCCACCCAGATTTAATATTTTCATTTATTTGCTGTTTATTATCAGGGTTTCTTTCATCTTTAGTAGGCCCCTTTGGACTGGGTGGTTACAACAGATATTTCAGGAGGCTTGTTACCGTAAGTGAACAAAGGTATTTTATAATCTGTGAGTCAGCCAGTGAGTGGCATAGTGGTCAAGGCAGCTAGATCACCCATTGCCAACTGCATGGTTCAAGTCTCAGGTCTGGTGGCTTAAATGGGCACATGTGCATGTGTGCCCCAGATCCCGAGACAAGAACGGATGAGAAGAGATTCCAGTATGGTCATTCCCCCGGGGCTGGAGGAAGGAGCCTTTCTCACTTTCCTTTTTGCTCTCTTTCTCTCCAGTGAGCACGTGTCCTAAAACAATTTTAAAAAATTGTAATCTGCACACTAACTTTGAAAGAAATTCAACAGGTTGCTATTTCTGCCTTCTTAGATTCTTTAATCCCCAAAGTGAAATGCTATCCCAGCCCAACCATGTAAGAGGGGGTAGTTTCCACTTCTTGCTGTTGGTGGTGAGAGGAGCCCAAAGGGGAGAGGGATGGGGAGGACAGCAGGTGAGAAGGGAGGGGCCGCAAGGCCTTCCCCATCACCACCAAGCTCTCCCCCTCCCAGGCAGTCTAACGCAGCGCGGGGGCGGTGGGGGGGGGGATCTACAGCAACCTTTTTTTTTGCTTCTTTAGATTGACTAAAACTTAACTGAGAGTAAGAATGATCCCTTTGACAGGCAGACATTTTAAAAAGCATGTCCTTGTTGGTATGAAGAAAGTTTAGGTTTATTATTCCCCTTGAAATAACTATCAAAAATTTAGAAACTCATTTTAATTTTTAACTCTCTGTGTATCAGACTGAGCCTTATTCTTTCAACAGTACAAAGGGAAACCTCCACCTGCTCTAACTAACTCTAAGAAAAGATCCCCGAGAGAGACAGGATATGAAATTCCTAGGGCTTCAGGACTAGGCAAGGATCCTTAGGGTCTGCCTCAACCTCCCAGCACTGGTATAAGGCTGTGCTGATGGGCGGGCACACCTCACAGTGGCAGCTGGAGGAGGCCGTGTCTGAGAGTCAAGGGCTTGGAGTCCGGGTTCGAGTACCCACTCAGGCCCTAACTTGCTTGTGATTGGGGGTAAACCATCTCCTTGCTCTGGAAAACCACCTCCCTGCTCTGGGCTGTAGTTGTTTCATGAATAAATAGAGATACTGTCTGCTGTCTTCCCCAGGCTATGTGCAGGCTCAAGGTGACAAAATTGAAAGGTATTTTGTTAACCACAAAGAGATGCATATACATAGGGGATGTTGAAAGTGATGTCTCCATATTTGTGCAGAAAATCAAAATACTGACATCTTTTGTCAAATAGAATGAAATCAATAGAAAGAATAAAATAGTATTTTGACAAGCCAAACTTTACTGAAAAGAATGATTGCGAACAAGGCCTTGAACTATGCGGTACTCAAACACATTCCCGTTTGGCGGTATACTAATTCCAGGAGCCCGCAGCCGGGCCAGGCAGCCATTAGAGCGGATACAACTGTGTTAGAGTCACAGTTGCTCTTTACTGTAGAGGCCATCTTTAAGAAGTAACCAAACTCCTATTTCTATACTACTACATGATGAGACCAGTAAGTGTCCCTTTCTCCCTTTCTCTTCATCCTCCATCATCATCACTGTCTGAATTTCAGACATGGGTGTGCCTCCATGGCCAGGGGAGGAAGAGGAGGGGGGAAATGACACCACGTTGAACCCAGGGCCAAAGGATGACCCTGAGAGGTCCCTGCACCCTGCGTTTGAAGTACATTCAATTCAATTCAACAAACATTTACTGAGGTCTCTCTGAAGTGTGACTAATACTGCATTATTTATTATAGTAATTTACTGGGAATAAACTGAGGAAGTGACAGGTGATTTTTATTGTGTGGCGATGGTATGAAGGGTTACTGAAAAACCACAAAGAGAAAGTAACACTTAAGCTGAACATTAAACAATAAGGCGGCATTTGCCAGTAAAGTACAGAAAGTGGGGGTACCGCAGGCACAGCAGGCAAGGTGAGCAAAGGCCGGAGTCTGGATGTGCATGGACTGCTCGGGTGAGAGCAAATGAAATGTCTTTGATATGTATATATGGGCAGCAGGCAAGAAGGGGAGCCCGTTAGTCAGGAACGGTGTGATGCTGCAATAACAAACATCCCCAAATCTCAGATGCTTATAAGCGACGGAAAAGCTACATGTCCATCGTGGACATGATGTGACTGTGACTCTCCATACTGTCTTTACTCTGGAGCCCTTTCTGATGGCACAGCCACTGTCCAGAACTGCCTGTCCAGCCTGGTTGCCACTTAACCCCATGACATAATTTACATTTTCAGTAGACACAGGTGACTCATGGCTCCCATACTAGACAGTATAGATGGTATAGAACATTTCTGGCATTGCAGAAAGTTCCATTGGCCAACCTGGTCTAGAATAAGGGTCTGCAAACTGTGGCCTAAAGGTCAAATCCAAATTGCCATCTACTTTTAAAAATAAAGTTTTATTGGAACATGGTTGTGCTTGTTCATTTGTATGTTATCTAGGATGACTTTCACATGACAATAGTTAGGTTCAGAAGCTGTGGTAGAGACCTATGGCCCATAAGGCTGAACTTACTGACTGAAAAATGTGTCAGCACTGGTCTAGACCATTGCCCCAGCTGTCATAGCAGGGGGAAAGACATCCCCAGCCACATGCTATCTCTGCTCCCGAGTCATAAGCTCCATGCCAACCACCAGGGAGCCAGGAGGTGCCAGATCGACCATTTGTCTACAAGAGGGGAAACTGCAAACCAGTAACACACTATGACAGCCAAGGAGGACATGAATGGACACGGCCCAGAACGTGAAACTGAGTCCTAGAGGCCTAGAAGTTTGCACTTTATAGTGAGCAAGATGGGCCATCATCAGAACTTTCCGAGGCGCAAGGGGACAGGCAGAAGAAACATTGGGGGCTGGCAGGAGGCATGGTGGTTGGAGTGCCGGGCTCCCAAATGGCCAAACACAGTTCAAATCTCGAACCTGGCAGCTTGCTTTCTCACTTTCCCTCTCTCTCACTAGTCAAATGAAAATAATAGTAATAATATAACAATAAATAAAAATTAAATAATTCTTTTTTTTTTAAAGAACATAGTGGAAAGGGGGCTGCTGGAAACAGAGGGGGATCACCTGGACTGGCAGAAAGGTAGCCAAGGGCAAAGGAAGAAAGAATTCAAAAGGTGTGAGGGACTCTAGGAGCTCTGACAGGTGTGGACAATCCATAGGACACACACCATCGCCCCGACTGGGGAAGGCCTATCTCAAGGCAGCAGACCGAAAACAGCAAACACGCGTGCAAGCACTTTGACATCTTCAAAATGTTCATGAAAAATGTGAGTTAAAAACTGAGCATGGATTTCAAAATGTTTTTGTACCAAAGTAAATTCCTACTTTAATTTCATTCTGGGGGAACTTTTAGAAGACCCCTTGCATTTGACCCTCTCACATAAATGACTAGGTACGTACTATTTTATCCCCACTTTGCACGAGAGGAAACAGAGGTCCAGCAGGATAAATAACCTGCCCAAGTCACGTGCTGAGTGAGAATGGAGTGAGAATTCAAAGCCGAGCATCTGGCTGCTCCGTCCTCACCCAGAGCCGTCCGGCACAGTCAGCCTGGTCTCCTTGTGAGCCTGGTGATCCGGCTCTATTAACTCTGCAGAAAACTGCCCAAATTTATGGATTATGTGGACTGTTGCTTTTTACTCTCCAAAACACATTAAGTGATTTTGTCTGGAAATGTTTTACAAGCCCCAATTACGCCTCCTACATTCCCTCCCCGGTCCAGCCCAGGTCCCCAGCCAGGACTGTAAAAGAGCCTTTTCTTCTTTCTAAAGCCTCTTAACTCTCTGCCCCCAGAGAGGGCTGGTTCTCCCCGAGTCTGGGAAAAGCAAAGCTCCCGTTCTGGCCCATGGGGAGTTTTTAGACCGACCGTCATGTCTCAGTCCTCCTTTCGCCCTTTTCACGAGACTCTTTAATTAGGTTCAGAAACATGTTTATGATCCTGAGAACCAGCCCGTGTTATATTAGGCAAGTTCAAAGCTCCATTTCCCCCAATAACTCTCAGAACATTTCAGTAAACGCGGGGGCCTGGCCCGCAGCCAGCTCTGAGCAAAATCAGACTGTGGGCAAACACGCCGCCAGCATCCCTGCTCCGACGGCTTCGGAATGGGGACGGGACCTGGGCTTGCGCTGATGTGGATTTTCACCCAGGCCCTCCTCTCCTCTGGCCAGACGACCTGAGGCACACTACCCCACCCCTCTGGGCCTTGGCATCCTGATTCGGAGTTCAGGTTTATTTCAAATGAGACTCTGAGGACTGAGGACATGTGAGGGCTGCCCCCTTTCCCCGCCGTCCCCTGCTTGGCCTGTGGCTGTGCTCCCCAATGGACAGGTCCTGGGTGAGTGGGACCCAAGCCTTCTCCTGAAGGATGCCCATCTGTTCTCCATCCCAGGAGGTGTCACCCCTTCCTTTGGGGACTTGACTTCAGTCACAGGGACCCAGGTGCTAGGAGGCATGAGGACGCTTGCAGTGGGGGGCTGGGAGCAGTCCCCACACAGTAACAGCCATGATCTGAAACCCCAGCACAGCGGTGCCCGGAGCTCACAGACCTGGGCTCAGCACATCCTCAGCGAGAAAGATGGGGTGACTGACACTCAGTCCTGGCACGTGACGAGACCGAGAAGGAACCTGCCTACCACTTCGCATGAGCCGGAGACAGAGCCAGGACCAAACCCAGCTCAGAGCCAGCAGCCCCAGACCACCCACTGCCGGGGCCGTGCCTGCCGAGGGAGCCACTCTGCTCAGGTTTTTACCAGCAACCTCCCTCCCCCGTCCCAAAGCGTGACCTTATCTATCATCAGGAACCAAGGACAGCACAGAGGGTCTCCTGCACCCTAGGACTTGGGGGCTGCCTCCTCTCCTCCCCACCTGTTTTCCACCCGGGGCTTTTCTGGTCTCCTGGGGGGTGTATCTCCCACAGCGTGGTCTTCCTGCCTCTCCACTTTCCTGGGCATCCCCTTCACATTCCAGCACATTCCACAACCCACACGTTCCTCCTTAGTCTTGTCCTCATGGAAGGGGGCCAGAGGCTGCCATGGAAGGAGCGCGGGACAGCGATTTCAAAGCCCTAGCTCCTTTCTCAGCTCTGCTGCTGCTGTCTTACTGTGTGACCCCAGGGGAAACGCTTCCCCTCTCTGGTCTTCGCAAACCACATGCTTAGAAGCAGACGCAGCCCCAGTGTCTCCGAAGGTCTGTCTCGTTCTCTGACACCCAGTTATCCAGCCAGGCTTCCACATCTCAGCCCAGGGCATTCCACCCCAGCTTCCCTGCCATCAGCCTCAGCCACGACAACTGGCCACGGTACAGGTTGGGAAGGAGGGCTGGGCTACACAATGGTAAAAATCCTGACTCAGGAGGGTCCAGGGCCACCTGGAGTCTGAATTTGCTTCTCCCATATAACAGTCCTTGGGCCCTGCATTCACTGCTCACCCATGAAGCATAGCCAACACCACGCAGTGGGGGTGTGGGAAGAACTCATAGGTCACGTAAGTGATTTCCATACCCGAACACGGAACACAGAACTTAGAACATGGGACTGCTTTTCTCTCTGCCACAAGAAGCAGTGGGACCAGAGGCAAGTCACTCTGCCCCTCTGGACAATGAGCAGGTTTTGATGGAGAAGTTTCTGGATACTGTTTCTGGAACCTGTTTCTGAAGCTAACACATAAAGTCATGGGAACTTCAAAAAGTCAGTAAAACTGAAATTAAAACATGAGTTTAGGGACCAGTAGGTAGCATAGTGTTTAAGGTGCTGGACGCCCACACGGTTGACTGTGGTTTGAATCCCAGACGTGGCAGCTTGAAAATCACACCAGGTACATGTACTTGCATGCCGAAAATCCCAGAAGGAGACTGGAGAGGCACTGCGACATAACCATCCCTTCTCAGGGGTGATGTCTCACTTTCTCTCTCAGGGACTCTCTCCTCTCCGGCAAGTGCACACGTCCTATGGCAAAAATAAATAAATAAATAAATAAATAAATAAACAACGTGAGACCAACAGCTGCTATAATGGCTATGTTGCTGAACTCCTATGTAGTCAGCCATGGCTCGAGTCTCAGACTCGGTGGCTTAAAACTCATACCGAGCACGTGTGCGAGCATGCCCAAGAACCCAAGGGGAGAATGAAGGGGAAGGGATTGCAGTGTGGCCATCCCCCCTGGGGATGATTTCTCACTTTCTGTCTCTCTCTGTCTCTCCGGGTGAGCCCACATGCCCTATAGCAAAAATCTCTCTATAATATTTAAGTAATTTTTTTAAGTTTATGTTGGTACAAAAATGACTGAAATCCATGCACAGTTTTTCCATAATAAACAATTTCCATGAGTTTTTCAAAGCCCTCGTGTATGTCTTCCCCTTGTTCTGGGTCTTTTAACTTTTTTTTTTTTTTTTTTGGTAACAGTTTTATTGAAACTAGGCTCATGTACCATATAATTCTCCCACTTACAGTATACAACTTAGAGGGGTTTAGTACAGCCATGCAATTCTCACTACAACCAATTTTGGATCATTTTTATCAACAGAAAGAAACCCTGTCCCTACAAGAGGGCTTCAGAAAGTTCCTGGAGGACCAGACCACAGCACAGAGGTAACTCACAGCTCTGCGTGGCTGACCCAGGGGGGAGATTTAGGGTTCGAGTCTGGAGTACAGAGAGCACCTGTGTGTGTCCATGACCCTAAGGCTAGCTGAGGCCGGGGGGTAGGTCCTGGCCTGATGACCCTGTTGGGGACACTCTCTCTGTGTTTCTCTCTTTTTCTCTTTCTCTCATGAAAGAAAGAAGAAACTTAAAAAAAAAGAAGTTCGTGAAAAAATGGAATTTGAGTACAAGTTTATTTTGATGCAAAAACGTTTTGAAAGGCACACCTAGTTTTCTCACAACACACATTTTCACGAACTGTATGAAGACCCTCATATCAGAAGCCACTCCCCATCCTGGCAAACCTCCCAGCCCTGTCTCTGGGTTTGCCCACGCTGGCCATTTCCTGAAGAGAACCCTGCACTAAGAAGTCTTTGTGACTAACTTCTTCATTTTTTTTAAGGGTTTTTTGCCTGAGGGTCAGTGCACTCTCCAGAAAGAGACAGAGACAGTGAGAGAGAGAATGAGAAATCACCCCCTGGAGGGGATGGCCACACTGTAATCCCTTCTCTTTCATTCTCCTCCCAGAATCTTAGGCGTACATGCACACGGGCCTGGCATGATTTTCAAGCCACCAGGTCCGGGACTCGAACCACAGTCGGCCATGTGGGAGTCCGGCAACGTAACTGCTACGCCATCTGCTGGCCCCAACACCTGGATTCTTTCACTCAATCTTGTGCCAGGACTGACCCACACTGCAGCATGTATCGCTCGCCTCCCTCTGTGCTGTCTTCCTGCCCTCTTCCTGCCTGCTCCCAGGGGAGCTACAGCCTGGGGTCACTGGCTCAACCCTAGTAAAGGCTTCCCAAGCACGAGTCACACGCGTGTGCATGGGCACACACCTGGAACGCTCCACTTCCCAGCAGTTGCACTCAGCCGCCTGCCCGTCAGCCCACTGCCTCCTGCCCCAGGAAATACATTTCTCAGTCCTTTCTAGCATTTGAAAGGTTGTAAGACAAACTGACCTGCTGTTGACAGCACTAATTCCTTTCTTCCTCTCCACTGCTCCTGTCTCTTCTCTTTTTTTTCTGAAGGATTTCTTTTAGATGTTGCGCGCATGGGCTTTTTCCCTGCCTCCAGCTGTCACTTTGGTATGGGGATTGATGTGAAGGAGCACTTTCTGCCTCCCCGGTATTCCCACTGCTGTGTACACAAGAGCTCACTCACTGCACGGGGCAGGCGCTATCATCCCCATTTTGTAAACCAGGACCCAGAGGCTCAGGAAGAAGCCAGGATTCACCCCAGGTGGCTCCTCAGTAAACAGCAGTGTCAGTTGTCTGGCTGACTCTGCCTCAGCTGGGACAGAGTCCACGGCCAGCTGAAGGTGGTTCTGGCGATCTCCTCTATGCCTTGGACATGGGGGAGCGTGCTGCAGGCACCTGCAGTAGTCATTACGGAGTGCACACACAGCGACTCGGGGCAGGCCAGCTCGAGGGCCTCCTTGAATTCTGCAGGAAAGAGACCACCAGAGGCAGCTTTACTAGAGGAGGTAAGTTCAGAGGAAGGTGGTTTTTGTTTTGTTCATTTATTTTTATTTTTATTATTATTATTTAGGGTTTTTTTTCCCCCATGGGGAGCGTGTACTCACCAGAGAGAGAAAGAGACAGAGGGAAAATGAGAATTCACCCCCTTGGGGTAGATGACCACACCGCAGTCCTTTCTCTTCCATTATCCTCCTGAGATTTGGGGCATGCACACACATGCATGCATACCCAAGCATGTGACGCTCAAACTACCAGGTCCAGGACTCGAACTGCAGTCAACCTTATGGGAGTCTAGCACCCTAACTACCATGCCACCTGCTGGCCCCCAGAGGATGGTGTTTAAAGACCTGTTTCCTAGCACTCTGTTACGAATCAGAAATAAAATAAGTGATTGGTACGCTCGTTTATTCATCTGTACCCTGTCTCTGGCTCCAAGGCCCTTGATGGTTCTCCATTACCAACAGAGGCACCGAAGGTCCTTTGTGATGAGGGAAGTCACTTTCCCTGACCCAGGGTTGCCGCCATGCCCCCCCAGTCCTCATTTTCTACTTCTCAAAATCTTCCAAAGCAGGAAGAACAAAGGTTGGTCAGTGGATAGCAGCCGGGCAGATGCTCTGAACACTGGACTGCATGAGAAGGTCCCAGGTGCAAGTACTAAGGGCTTCCTATACATGCCAGGCTTGTACGTGTCAGGCTTGCACATGCATGTCCACCATTCTGGCCGGCTGAGGCTGGGGGTGGACACAGCATGAGGACCCTGTGGAGGGTACCTGTCTCTCTCACAGAAGAAATAAACACATTTATATGTATTCCCACATGTGCATGTGCATGCACACACACGCACACACACATACACACACACAATCAAGGGAAAACATCTATGAACTGAGATTAAGCAATTGGAAGTCACTGGAATATGATGTGCAGTAAGAAAGGGGACTGGGTATGGGGCTCCTTCACTGCCAAGCAAAGGAGCAGAGGAATACCCAGCATACTGGAGAGCCACAGTGGGGTACCAGGTTGGTCAGTGTGAGGTTCAGGTCTACCTGGCAGTTCTGAAAGCAAAGATGTATATGGAAACGAGTAGAATGGCTGAGAGGACACAAAAAAACCAGCCCTGCTGGTGGCCTCTGCTGTACCTGGGAAGCAGCAGGGACGGAGGGCATGCAGGTGTGAGTAAAAGTGCAGCCATAGTGGCCACTGCTCAAATCCCAGGGGCCAAGACATTGGGTGGGGGGGGGCAGATCAGGGAGGCTGCCCACTGGGTAGTGGGAAGAGTAGTAGGACTTGCCTTTAGGGGAGTTCTCAGCACCCCAGGAAATCAACAGACACAGAGAACGCTGGCAAGGAGGGAGGTGAGCCCAGAACTAGGCTTGGCAACTAAAACGGCCAGAAGGTCAAGGAGAAGCACCAGAGAGTAACTTCCAGGTCAAGAGAGGTTTGTACGGAGGATGAGTATCTACTGCTCTCAAAACTCTGGTTCGGAGCAGCTAATACAGCAGTTAACTATATTATCTTTTACAGTCCCCAGGTACTAGGAATTGGGGAGAAGCTGAGTTGTTCTCTCATGAAGTTATGGTTCTCTGGGCTCCGCTGGGGCTCATGCATCTCCTTCCAAGGTGGGCACTCACAGGACTGGCAGGTTGTGGCCGGCTGTTGGCTGGGCTTCTGTCAGTCTCTCTAAGGGCTGCCTGAGTATCCTCACAGCATGGTGGCTGGCCCTTCCTCAAGGCAGGACTTCCAGTGCTTTTATGACCTAGGCTCAGAGATCACACCCCATCACTTCTGCCTAGTCTACTGGTACAGGGCCAGTCCTGATTCAATGTTGAGAGGGGATAACCAGGAGCACAAATACCAAAAAGTAAGGATCACAGAGGGTCCTCTTGGAAGCTAGCCACTAAAACTGCATTCATTAAGCCCTACTATGTGTTAGTTAAGATCACCCTCGTTGGTTAAGAATCTCTCAGAATCTCCAGAACCCAGCACAGTGCCTGTGTGGAGTAGCAGATGAGTTAAAAACTGCTAAGTGGGGCCAGTAGGTGGTGTGGTGGTTAAAGCACTGGACTCCCACATGGCTGACCACATTCGAGTCCTGGACACAGCAGCTTGAAACACATGCTCGGCACATGTGCATCCATGCCCAAAATCCTGAGAGGAGAATGGAGAAGAAGGCACTGCGGCATGGCCATACCCCATGGGGGTGATTTCTCACTTTCCCACTCTCTCTCTCTCTCTGTCTCTCTCTGTATCTCCGGCAAGCACAGACCCCTATGGCAAAAATCTCTCTAAATAAATAAATAAAAATGTTAAGTAAGTGAAGAAGCCAATGATACAGATTTTATAACCTATACCCTCTACCTTCTAGGCCCCTGTGTTTGTAATGAATATGACAACTGAGGCCCAGATCTGTCAAGTAATGTGTCCCAGATCACACAGCCAATAAGGATATGAGCTGGAGCAAAGCCTTGGCATCCCTGACTTCAAAACCAGAGTGTGTACTGTCTCTTGGGGCTCCCTTAATAAATATATTATCCTTCCTTAAGTGGATATTCTTCCAGCCTGGGAGGACCTCACACTCAGATCACCAGCAGCAGAGAACATCTCAGTGCCTTTTTCAAGAGTTGAGGCCCCTCAAGGCCAAAATCTCCCATCAGGCAGCCAGGCCAAGCTGGCCCCAAGAAGACTAGGGAAAGCACTGACTCGTCTGTTTACACTACTTCCAGCTCTACCTGTGTTTTTCACTTCCTGCACAGCTCTCAGCAGACTATTCCTGACTCTTGTCTCTCAGAACTTCCGGTTTGAGAGCCAGAACCTCCAGCAAGGCCAAGGAGGAAGGAGAGGGGACTGCCCAAGCCCACACTTCAGTGAAGATCTTCCTTTCCAGTGGGGCCTGGAAATCCCCATGTCCTGCATCCTGGCCAACTTCTTTGCAGGCTCTCCTGCTGTACCTGGATAGACTCAGCGTTATCCTCTACTGCCACCCTCAGCTTACCTCCTGGCTCAGCCCAGGAGATCCCTGCTTCAGGGAATAGCAAAGAGGAGCACGGTATGCAGTAGGGCCTGCACCGTGCCACTAGCTACACTTAGACAAGCTATGTAACCTCTGAGCCTCTCAAAAGTGACCCACAAATGCCCAACAGGCATATGACAAGATGTGCAGCATAATTATCAGGGAAAGGCAAATCAAAACCACAATGAGAGCTCACCTCACATCTGTTACGATGGCTATAAAAATGGTAAGTTTTGGTGAGGATGTGGAGGAATTAGAACCCCTGTACACTGTTGATAGGAGTGTGGGATGTGAGGCAGTTATGAAAACAGTATGAATGTTCCTCAAAACACTCCAAATGGAACTAGCATATGATCCAGCAATCACACTTCTGGGTATAAATCCAAAAGAATTACTAAAATCAGGATCTCTGCACTTCCATGTCATTGCAGAATTATTCACAATAGCCGAGATGTGGAAACAACCTAAATGTCCACAGATGGATGAAAGGATAAAGATAATGTGGCATATACACCAATGGAATATTTTCAGCATTAACAAAGAAGGAAATCCTGCCATCTGCAACAACACGGGTGAACCTGGAGGACATTATGCTAAGTGAAATAAGCCAGACATAGGAGGAAAAATACTGCAGGATTCCACTTACATGAAGTATTTACAATAATCAAATTCACAGAAGCAGAGAATACAATGCTGGTTGGCAGGGGCTGAGGAGTGGGGAAACCACGAGTGTTGTTTAATGGAATAAAGTCTCAGTGATGCTAGGTGAGTAAGTTCTGGGGTTCTGCTGTACATCATCGTGCCTGCACTGAACAATTCTATGCACTTCAAAATCTGTCAAGAAGGTAGCTCTCACATTAAGTGTTCTATCACCCAAAAAGTGGTTGTGGATAGGCCTATTATCTTGATCATGATGATGGTATTATGGGTGCTGGCATTGTCCAAACTCAATTGATTGTGCACATTAAATACCTGCAGTTCTTGGCATATCAATTATACCTCAATAAAACTCTTTTTCTTTAAATGATCTTTTTAAAAAATGCTCAACAATCTTCATCATAAGGAAGATGCAACTCGAAACCACAATGAGATACCACCTAACTTGAGTTAGAATAGCTAAGATTAAAAAAAAAAAATGGTAAGTGCTGGCGAGGTTGTGGTAAAAAGTGAATTCTCCTACACTGTTGGTGGAAACGTAAATTAGTCCAATCACTGTGTAGAACAACATGGAGGTTCCTCAAAGATCTACAATTAGAACTATCATAGGATCCAGTAATTCCACTCCTGGGTATCTACTCAAAGGATAGGAGAACACTCAGTCAGAGAAGTGCTTGCACATCTATGTTTATTTCAGTTTTATTAACAATTGCTAAGACACGGAATCAACCCAAATGTCCATGAACAGATGAACAGATTGAAAAAGTGTGGCACATATACTCTATGGAATACTACTCAGGCATAACAGGCAACAAGACCCTGGACTGGCATTTGATAGAAAGTGGACAAATATGGAAAATTTACTGCTGAGTAAGCAAGTCAGGATATGAAAGAGAAACATTATATGTCCCCACTTAAAACACTGTATGTCTCCAACTGTTCCCATTCTGTGGAGGAAACTGAAAGATTAGAGGATATAGAAGCATGGAAAATGGTTACAAATTCTGGAGACAGTGTGGGATGGGGGTGGGAGAAGGGGGAGAGTGTGAGAAAAGCAATCAAGAAGAAAAACAGAGATCAAGACACTGATGGGACACAGAAATGGATGATTATCAGTTGAGGATAACATGTATGATAATCATACATGTATTCACGTTGGATAATTCATTTCACAAGCTGCGGTGATGTACAATGATTGTATAAAATAAACACAAAGTAAAATGATCTTTTAAAAGTCAAAGTAATCCTGACATCTGCAATTGTGGCCCCTATTAGTAGGGAGGGATCTGATATCTCAGTCCACTTCCTACCTAGAGCAGGATCTGCCTGGGTTGATCAAAGATCAGAAGCAGTATGTGTTCAGGTCAGTTCACGGTGGCAGATGAAGCTACCTCCCCTGCTTAGCTTCCTTCTGCCTTCGACAAACTGCTGTTCTTCAAGGTCTAAGTCTGGTTGCTCCCAACTTCTAGAACCCATGCAGACTCCATCTGTGCCTGACCTGAGCTTTTCTAAGACAGGCAGAGGCCCTTTGTTTATAGCAGGGCTCCCCCACCATATTCTTTTCTACATAATGTTTTCAAAATGGTACACTTGAAGCAATCTTTAGGTTGCAGAGTTAGCACATGACAAGAAGGTTTTGGTCATCTGATCTGCCCACTAGGCCTTTGGTGAGTTCAGGACATCAAATGAATGAATGAGTGAGCATAGACACCACAACTGGTGAAAGAGACGCAGCTGGACCTGGCCTGGGGCTAGGAGGAGGGAGTCCGGCCTCGGTGGTCTATAGCGTTGACTGAGAAAACTCAGTATCACCTCTCCTTGGTCTCCCTCTTCCCCTCCCCTCCCAAGCTTCTCCTCTCCCACATTCACACTTAAGCCCCAGCTGTTTCCTGTAGGGGCCAGATCAGATGATCCCAAGAACAACACAGCCAACAGACCACTCCTCATTTCCCCAAGTAAGTCTGCCACTCTGCTACCTGGTGTGCTCAGATGATGATTACAAATGCTTCTATATTTTTTAATGTAGCACCATTTGCAAACACTACTTCTAATACTACTGCTTTAACTACATGAAGAAATTATTTTCGTTTTCTTTTCCTAGCATGAAGTTAGCAACATGTTTTCCCAACCCACCCCACCAGACTCAAGTGACTCAAGTGAAACGAACTCTGAGCCCGCCTATTCCTAGCAACAGCGCTTGGCCACTCCAAGGACAGTCATTAACTTGTTATTCTAAGTAATCCTCACTGAAAGCTGAGAGCCGCCTGCAGTGGACCAGAGAACGGCTTCCAAACACAAAAACAGTGGACTTGCCAGCTCAGAGGACAGACAGCTTCCCAGGAGGAGTGATACAGGGAGGTGGGGGAGCAAGCTCGCCCACAGGAGGACAGCCATGTTTCAACCAGCTTCATCTGCCCTTGTCATGGAGAAGAACATTTTATCACCCCACCCTGTGTTATCGAGTAGTCCGTGTTTTTGAAAGAGGCGTCCCACTTACTGATTCAGATTAATAGGTGAAGCAGCCTCTACTTTGTTTCTTAACATGAATGTTTTATTTTTTATTTTTTAGATTTTTTTTTTGCTATCAAGTACATGTGCTCTCTGGAGAGAGAGACAGAGTGAGGGTAAGTGAGAAATCAACCCCCAGAGGGGGTGGCCATGGCACAATCCCTTCTCCTCCATTCTCCCCTCACCATTTTGGACACACGTGTGCCTGGCATGATTTTCAAGTTGCCTGGTCTGGTATTTGAACCATGATCAGCCATGTGGGAGATCAGCGCCTTAACTACCACACCACTTGTTGGCCCCATTAACAAACAGCCTGTTGCATACCCTGACTTACCACTTGAACACTGGCCGACTCGGAGAGTTCTCAGATTGGCTCCTTGGAGGCCTTCCTCACGGAGCTCCTCCCTGCCTTCTTCCTCTCCAGCCACGCTCTCCTACTTACCTTCTGTCCAACTGTGCTCCTACTTGCCAAGGTGCATTTGCACCGGCTGTTCCCTTTACCAGGAAAACCCTTTCCCACTCTGCTGGTAACTAATACACACTGAATTTCCAGGCAACCCACGTGTCCTGGCCAGGACTTGCTGCTGTCTAACACCTGCCTCTGTCCCACACCTAGCACACTAAGATTATTTGTGTTAATGTCTGGTTCTCCCCCATGATGTGACAGAAAGTTGTATCATTCCCTGTGCGTACCCGAGAGCTAAAACAGAAGCCCCTTTAATGTTTTCAGAATCTTCACTTTCTCTTACTTCTAAAGTGATTCACTTCCAGTCTAAACCTGAGCAAACTTTCTAGGGGAAAAAGCCATTCTTTGTACTTTAGCACTTTTCTTTTTGAGAATGTTTCTAAGAAGCTGTTTTGTGCATTTACCTATTCCCTGCTACCCACAAACTCTTTTTATCTCCTAAACCTCCACTGTCCCGACATGCAGCCTTTGATAGACAGACATGCAACAGCTGCGCCTTGGAGAATTCTGGCCTCGGAGCCTCAGGACGCCTTTCTCCTTTTCAAGTGTCAGAAAGGCGTCCTGGAGGAGGCAGGGGCTCTTCTAGATGGGGGAAGATTGGAGTTCTGCCATTAGAATGTATGTATAGAGGGGGGCTGAAAATTCACACCGAGACCACCAAGCCTTTCTATTCTAGATCTTACCTGTAAAGTCCCTCTCTGAAAACGTGTCAGGGTAGAATTTGGCAGACATTTGAGACTTGTGCAAGCAAAGGCATGTCCTTCCACGCTTGGAATGTGATGCCTCCGATAATAACACATGCAAAATCTGGTAGCGTTTTTTCCTTATTGTCTATTATGTGCCAAACCCTCTTCGAGGTAATGCACACGGACACTTTCATTGAAGGATGACAAGCTCCCTGAGGATTCGGCACTGTTCCTAAGCCCACCTCAGCCCCATCTCACATAGGAGGAAGGGGCACCTCCCTTTCCTTGGCAATCCTACAGACCAACCATGTCCTGTGTCCGGTGCAGGAAACAATCACCATAACAGGGGAAATCACTCACCTGGACAGGCGCTGATGTTCCGTGCTCAGCGGCGGAATGTGCTATCAGCAGCTAAGCATGACAGTGCTCAGCCATCCCTGGCCCGGGAAATGGAAGTACAGGGATGAATGGGTGGTTTTCCCAGGCCTCCCCTCCTCCTCCAAGGGCCAGGGCTGCCCAGAGATGGGCCCTGATCTTGTCCTCTGCTCTCCAGGAAGAGATCACAGCATGGCTACCTCAAAGCACCAGGAGAATGGGCTGGCCTGGTGAGTCTAACAGACTACTATCGAACCTGGGGTTACTGCTGAGGTTGCTGAGAGCCGCTACGTCCCAGGGGTATGCCGATGCAGACAAGGTGGGCTACGTGGAGATCCTCCACCTACAAAGGACAGAGCATGAGTCAGTCAGCTCTGCAGGCCCCACCTCCGTCCAGTGGCAAGACCACTGATGAGACATCGCAGACCCAGCCCTGGTCTGCCACTGCCATGCCAGGGCACATGCAGTTGGACTTATTCTTTCCCAGGTGACTCTCACTTCACCCCTACGTGAAATGGAATTTTTCACACCTGCCTACTCTTGCCAAGACAGTCCACTGAATGAAGACAGGCAAAAGAAAGTGCTTTAGGAATTGCAAGACTAAATGAAACACCAGCTGATCCAGACTCCTTAGGGTCTCTGGCGCCTATCTGTGCAGTGGGCACTGCCCGCTCTCCCATGCCAGGATTCTGATGGTCCAGCAGGGCTTTCACACTGATGACTGGGGATGGGGGAGATCATTCACGTCAGTCTGCGTGACTCCCTCACAGGACTCGGCCAATGCCTAGCCTGCACGACTGCATGCAGGGATCTAAGTCAGGCCTCACCCAGAGGAGCCATGAACTCAGTACCTTGATGGGCCAAAAGGAAAGCTGCCCCTACCCCCGTGGGCCTCAGGGCCAAGGCATAGGTTTCCAGACAGTGAGGCTAGCCAAGTCTCCCCCCACTGGCAGCTGCCTGCAAAATGGCCCAAGCTACCAGAGGTCCCAGAGGGAGAATCCAGCTCCAGGTCTAGGCAAGTCCTCCATGCCCCCAGCCCACTCTGCCCCTCCGTCTTCTCACCCAGCTAATGGGAATGCGGGAGACTGAGAAGAGTGCTCTCACCCTGAATCCCGGCTCCCCCAACCTCCAGGCCTTCGGAAAGCAGAGTCTGGCAGTGCGGCCAGGTGCTCAGATCCAATATTCTGCCCTGAGGTGAGAGCAGAGCCCCACCCCCAGACTCTGGGACTCCTCAGCCATGGGGATGCCCTCCCTCCTGTGCAGCAGGTCTAGTTAGGGCCCACCTCTTCACTGCCCCACAGAACGCCGCCCCACTTACTGTAATCCCCGGGAGGAAAATTTCACCCAGTCTCAAAACATGGAAAGACATGAGGACAATTAAAAATCATTCCACTGGCCCTTGCGGTAGGAAGGCCCACGTCTGGGGAAGACTTGGAAGCTGTTTTTGCTTCTGGCCTTGGGCGACACCGCGGTTCACCCTGGAGGTTCCTGCCCCCACGTGGCGCTCTCGGGGCCTCAGTGGCCTGCACATGCGCAGTCCAGCAGCGTGGCGCGCAGACACCTGTCTCCGGCTACCTGCCCCGGCCCACGTCCCCTCCAGGACAGGAGCCAGTCTTGACGCCCGCCAGCTGTGCGGTGCGGAGGGAAGAGGCGCACCTCCACTTCGCGGGGTGACACCCTAGGGTCTGCGCCCAGGGATGTCCCAGGGCAGGTGCAAAGCTCGGCCCAGGCCGACCTTCTCCCGGCCTCATGCCTGCACCCAGCGCTGGCACGACATCAAGGTTCCGGGAACAGGAGCCCTAGAAGGCCTCGCCTGTGGCCCGGGGTCCGAGCCCCTCATTAGGCGGTGGCGGCTCTCACACAGGCCTTTCATGTGGCGCGGTGGGATTTCTCAGACTTCTTTCAGAAGGAACAAGTTAATCATGTGAAAGCTTTATGGCCGCGCTCTGCCCCCTCCGAGACATGCCCTTCGGTAGTGCAGCGGGGCTAGTTAGGGCCGAGGCCGGGATTTCCTCCTCCCGGGAAGGCCTGTAATTGCGCACGCGGAGGGCCGGGCAGGAAAGCGGCGGCGGGGTCCTCACCCCGAGCAGGGGCGCGGCGAGGTGTGAGCCGGCGCGGCCGGGCGCAAAGCAGAACCAGATGGGCGAGCCATTACCTGCGCTACAAAGGAGGCGGCCCCGCTCGTAAACGTATTTACTGGGTTAAATAAATACGCGCAGGGCTGTTAAAAGCCTGGCCCTGTGACTCGGAGTCACCGCCATTTTTCACTTGTCAGAAAGGGGCTTTGGAGGCTTTCAGGCGGCGGCCTTCCTGCCGGTGTTTACGCGTCCACGCTGCCCCTGCTCCTCCGCACCCGCAGGAAGAAAGGGGTCTTTGTCTCCAGCGCCGAGCCCCTACGGTGGGCGGCAGGGTCCACACCCGCCGG
>NW_006159501.1:3261309-3277852 GCF_000334495.1 Tupaia belangeri chinensis
GCTGGGCGGGCGCGCCAGGGCGAGCGGGGGACACGCCTTTGCGAGCGGTAGGTCGTGGGGTTCAGGGCCGGGGGAAGGCTCTGCTCAGGTTTCAAAACAGCACCGGCCACCGGGACACCGCGGCGCTATAGAGCCGCCATTGCCCGTCCTTCCTACGAATGTTGCGGAGAGATACACGCACATAAAATACACCGTTTTATCCGTAATTTTTTTTTTGAAAGTTTTTTTGGCTATAGGGCGTGTGCGCTCGACAGAGAGAATCAGAAAGCGAGAAATCACCTCCCCAAGGTGGGTGGCCATGTCCCAGTCCCTTCTCCTCATTCGCTTGGGACTTTAGGTACCAATGCACATGCACCCTGCGTGAGTGTCAAGCCTCCAGGTCCAGGACTCAATCACGGTTGGCCATGTTCAGCCTCATAACCATTACACCATCTGCTGGTCCCCTAGTCGTGAGTTTTAAAAGCGTGTTATTCAGTGGCTTTTAGTGCGTGTGTGATGTTGCACAACCGCCATCACTGCCTCAGTCCAGAACATCTCGGTGCACTCCAAGGGAAGCCCTGTGTGCTGAGACCGTGCCCTCTCCTTCCCTTCCTTCGGCTCCTGGCAGCCACTGTTCTGCCTTCATGGATTTGGCTATTCCAGACATTTCATATAAAGGGCATGGTACAATATGTGCCTTTTGTGCCTTTTCCTTTCACCTAGAGTAATGGTGTCGAGGTTTATCCGGGTGTACTGTGTCTGCAGTTCATTCTGCGTCATGGCTGAGCGATATTCCGTTACATGGATGTATCACACTTTGTTTAGCTGCTCATCAGTTGATGAACATTGGGTCGTGTCCACCTTTTGGTCCTTGTGAATAGGACTGCTTTTAACACCCTACACGAGTGTGCGTTTAAACACCCGTTTTCGATTCACTTGGGCATGCACCTAGAAGTGGGATTTGCTCCGTCGTGTGGTAACTGTTTAACTGTTGAAGACCAGAGCCAGCAGGTGGCATGGTGGTTAAGGTGCTGCACTCCCACATGACCAACCACAATTTGAGTCCCAAACCCAGTGGCTTGAAAATCAGGCTGGGAGTGTGTGCAGGCATGCCCAAAATCCCAGGAGGGGAAGTATGGCCATCCCCCCATGGGGGATGATGTCTCACTTCCCCTCTCTGTCTCTCTCCTCCTTTCTGGGAGCACATGCACCTTATGACAAAAACCTTTTAAAAAAACCCAGAAAACTGATGAAGACCTGCCAAAGTGTCTGTTATGTTCTTTTGTACTAGAAAGTAGAGACGTTTTTGCATGCCAAATTTCAAGGCTCTGACTCAACATTTCTTAAAGGGGAGAGATGGCTAACACTCGATGAGGTGGTCCTGTGGCTAAGGCACCTCATTCCAACAGTTCTCATCTTACAGAGGAGGAAGAAACCAAGGGATGTGTGGTCACAGAGAATATGGGCATCAGGGATTTGATACCTGGTCCTTCAGACCATGAGATATCTTGTACCCTAGCCATCACCCCAGCAATTTGGGGAGACACAAGAAATGCCATGAGGTTTTTGTTTTTGATTTTTTGTTTTCAGACAGATTTTTTGCTATAGGGCACATGTGCTTGCCAGAGAGACAGAAACCGAGAAATCAACCCCCCCCGGGGGGGGGGGGGGGGCGGCGGCTAGGCCACAACAAACCCCCCCCGGGGGGGGTGGGAGGGCGATGGCTATGCCACAATCCCTTCTCCTCCATTCTCCCCTCAGGATGTTGAGCATGCACGCACACATGCCCGGCGTGAGTTTCAAGTCTCTGGGTCTGGGACTTGAACTGCAATGAACCATGTGGGAGTCCAGAGATGAAACCATTACACCATCTGCTGGTTCCAATGCTATGAGTTCTTAAGGCACCAAGGAGGTCTCAATGAATTGTCAAAAGATTTACCCTAAGTAATTCCGCACCACGGGTGAGCTGAGGGCCTAGTCTGCACCTATTCTGCTTTGTGTCCCAGGGAGCCGGTGGACAGGAGATCCTAGAAGTCTCCACCAGGCTCCAGTCATTCAGAAAAAAGTGCCTGGCTGCTCACATCACACCCACGCACACCATCAGATACTGGGGTGAGCATGGACACAGGGTTGATACTTGTCCTTAACCAAAAGACCTTGCTTGCCTCTAAAAGGGGAGGTTATAACATTGAAATCATGGCGAGGGCGGCAGGTGGTGTGGTGATTAAGAGCACTAGACTCCCACATGACCAACCGCAGTTTGAGTCCTGGACCTGGCGGGTTGCTTTCTCGCTTTCTCTCTCTGTCTCTCTGTCTCTCGTCAGATTAAATTTTATGTAAGTAAACAAGCAATTAAAATTAAAGAAAATAATTCTTTAAATAAAAAAAACACTGAAATCATGTTTGCTGGTTCTAGAAATGTGTGAATTATGTATGTGCCCACTCCTTCAGTGATGTGTGTGTGTGTGTGTGTGTGTGTAACCTCACTTTCAGGCCCTTTCAATGGGAAAAGAGCCCCTAGGTGAAGCATTAAGTTGTCATTTCATTTCCCGTTCCGCTATTTATTTTACCTTCCCACTGAGATTTTATTGTCATAACCCAGATGATTTCTCTCAGCATATTGCATCCTACATTTTGTTTTCCCTTTAATTTAATCCTTTAGCTTCTTGTATGTCAGCCACTTCATCCCCCTCTGCCCCTATATGCCTGTATATGACAGTGTGACTTCCCTGTCACTGAATGACCCCCATGGTCTGGCAGATATGAGAGAGGCAGTAGAAGGAATCCATGTTTTCGTACCATGACCCCTGGACTTGTAGCCCAACTGCATACCTAACTGTGTCAAGCAAAATATGTCTTAGCCTTCAGCTCCTCCCTAGTCATTCAGGGTTGTTGTGACAATTCAATCAAACAATATATGCTCTAATATCCTGGTACCTGTCATAGTCCTTGGCTGGTGAAGTCAACATTCCATGTATTTCCTTGCTTGGTGGTGTTGGGGTGTTCCCCTTTCAGAGTGCTTGCTTTGTAATATCTCCTTCTGCTGGAATCGGCCACATGACTGAATTCTGATCTAAGATTTGTATGGAAATAACCTGAATTTCTGGTACTGTTTTGCTTGCCTGATAAAACAGGGGTGTTGGCAAAGGAACAATGAAAAAAAAAGGAGCAAAATAGTTTACACGGAAACTAGTCCATGAAACGTGGTTGGTTAAAGGGCCACTATTTCCCACTATTGACGTCGCAGAGATCATAGCATTGGAGATATTTTAACCTCATTATAATACTATTGCAGTTCGAGTTGTAGATAATCAAAGATGTCATTAATACAACCAGTTTAGGGCCAGCCAATGGCAAGGTGCTTAAGGTAGCTGGATTCCACATGACTGACTGAGTGGTTTGAGTGCTGGACCAGGTAGCCTGAAAAACATGCTGGGAGCATGTGCTTGTGTGCTCAAAATCTGGAGAGAAGAGATTGTGGCATGGTCATCCCCTCAAGGGGTGACTTTTCACTTTCCCTCTCTCTTTCTGTCTCGCTGTGGCAAGTACACATGCCCTATAGCAAAAATCTAAAAAACAAACAACAACAACAACAACAGCCATTTTAGGAGACTTTGGGAAACTGGTGATCGGAAGGTGCCACAAAATTCAGGAAGCTGCCTCCTATCTGTAGGTCTGTGCAGGTGGGAAGGCAGCGCAGCCCACTCGGGCTAAAAGCAACTTTCTGGCTTTGATCTACATTCTTCTTCTGTTTCTCTCACTGGTGTAAAATAAGTGAGTTTTTAGGTAAACATCTTCCTTTGGGAAAAGAAAAGAGAAAAAAAAGTAGAAAAAGTGTTTTTAGATAATGCACAGAAGTTTGCCATCAACTTGATGCATGGCAGATTCTCTGAAGGTGAGCTCTGCCCGGCTGACTCCCTCTTTCAGGTCCTGTTTATGGTTGGTTAAATAAGCAATCGGGTGATCTGTCACCTCGGCTCTCCAGCTCTGTGAGTGGAGAGAGCAACAAGCCCATCTGATGTGAAATGATTTGGACAGTAAGTAAATAAATCCCACCTTGATAAGCTGGACTCTGCTGCAGCTCTCCCACGGGCCCCAAACAATTTGATTAAGGACTGATGAGGGCTTCCCAGGGAGAGGCCAGACACTTCTCTGGAGGTCCCTGCAACTGGGCCACATCCCATCTGCTGGGGGTGGTGTACTTGGAAGAGGGTAAAGGGGTAAAGGAATGGCCCTTTTAGGACTCTTCCACCAAGTGGCCTTAGCAATAACATCCCATCAGAGCAACTAACTCAGACTGGGAGTATGGGTCGAGTATAGGACTTGCACCAAACTTCTATTTGATTGGTGCATGGGCCAACAGATAGATTCATGGTGGTGCGGGGAGGAAGGGAGCTTCAGGGTTGCCTTGCTTGCAATTTTCATAACCTAGGTGCATGCTACATCTACTGTCTGAAAGGCAGATTACTGGAGTGGGAGGTATAAACAGAAAATCACCACGTTATTTTACGAAGAGTATCTCTTCCTGTTTGGGGAATCTGCTACGTTCTTGGTGGAAACATTTTTCTTTTCAATGAGAGGTGGAAATGTTTTATTTATGTGCAGCCCTTTCTAGGTTTATACCTATTTCCTAATTATTAACCATTCTAAAACATTGCCCAAGAAGCCACTTCCTTTAAAATGCCCCAAGCTAACAGCTTACATTTATGTAATGAATGAGCTATTCCAAACTCTTTTCCATATTGTATCTCATGCAAGGCTGAGTGGTGCCTCTTAGCATAGCAATTACGATCAGTTCACTGGCCAGCTGGACCGTCTGGATTTGAATCCTGGCCCTGAACTGATCCATCTTCCAGTCCTGGGTGGGTTCTTTAACTTGCTCTGTGCCTTCATTTTCTTATCTGTACAATGGAAATGATGATAACATGTAACTTACGGGGTTGGCCCCAAGCTTGAATGAGTTGAGCTATGAAAAGCCCTTGGAACATGATCATTTGCTGTTGTTCCTGCACCTCACTGCAGGTTTCAAGGGTGTCCAAGCAGATATGGCTGCTCCTGTGTGCAGAGGAAGAGGCTAGAGGTTCTCCAGGGCACACAGCGAGAGGCAGCCAAGCGCAGGCTGGAGGCCAGGACGTCTTTCCCAGCTCAGTCCAGGGTTTTCTGTGTAATGAAGATGCCAACCCCATGCTAAAATACTACCTATTATTGCTCAATACTGAGTGGCTCAAGGTTATTGACTACAGAAAAACTCAAGAGTGCTTTGCTTAAAGAAGAATTCCAGCCATGTCACAAACCTGAACACAGGTTCACAAAGCCAGCCTCTCAGAGCATAGCCTGAGGCAGACCAGCATTGTCCTGGCTTCCTTCTCTTCCTTTCCTGCTTGAATTTGGTTACAAGGGTGTTTTTCTATTTCTTTTTTCTTTCTATTTTTTTAACTAATAATGAATTTACTTTTTTTTAAGAAAAAGTAACTTTTTAGAGTATAATAGCACATCTTATCATATTGAAACTGTTAGAAATTGATGAAAAACGAAAGAAAATATTTTCTAAACTACCCAGAGTTCTGCCATTGAGCAGGAATCAGTTTCTTTGCATATTCATGTCTTTTTTCTAGGCATGTGATAACCATGGGCACTTTTCATTTCTTTTACATGGGCTGGATCTTGGCAGGGGGTGGTTATGGTGGTCACATGTTGCATTTCATTCATTCACGTTTCAATTGTTTGGGAGCAAGTTCTCCACAAAGACACGGTCCCTGCCAGCATGAAACCTACAGTCCACTTGGGGAGAAAGATGTCTGTCCTGTTGTCACACAAATACATGTGGCATTGTGGCCACAGTGGGACTCTGGAAAGATCCATGTGCTCTGAGAACCTATCCTGGGGATTTGACCTTGGTAGGGGAGGCAGGGAAAATCTTCTTGAGGACGTAATGCTTGAGCCAAGACGGAAAGAGTAAATGGCATTAACGGACAAGACCTGAAGAGTGGAGAGCAGAGATTCAGGAAGAGGAAACAGCCCAGGCCCTGTGGGAACAGAAGCATGGGGCTGCAAGACACCAGCAGATGCCGAGGAGGGCTCTGCAAAAGGGGGGGACTGGAAGGAGAGGTCAGAGTAGAGGCAGCAAGGGGCAGGCCATGTCAGGCTTTGGGGTCAACTGAGAAAGTCTCACTTTCCCCTGAGATCAGTGGAACTCACCGAGGGATCGAAAACAGGGAGATGATGTGTTGCTACTTCAGTTCCGAGGTCACTCTGATTTCAGTGGAAAGACTACACTGGGGTGGGGTGAGGGGGGTAGGCCCATAAGTAGGTCGTGGTTTGCCAATTGAAGGATATGGCAATAACCTAGGGTGACCATGGTGGAAGCTTGGACCGTTATTGGTGGGTGTGGAGTGAAATGAATAGCTCCGGAGAACTTTAGGAGGTGAAGAGCTTGGTGGCAAGTTGGCTATGGAAGCAGAGGGAGCGGGAGGGGTCGAACATGACCCCAGGACTTTTAGCTTGTGTAAATCATTTGAATTTATTTATTCCCTCACAAGTGAGATAGAAAGAGAGGGGCCAACAGACAGGTGGCATAGTGGTTAAGGGTGCTAGACTCCCACATGGCTGATCGTGGTTTGAGTCCTGGACCTGGTGGTTTGCTCTCTTATTCTCTCTCTTACCCTGGTCAGTCATAAGAAAGTGGGTCTTGGCTGTGTATGGAGGTGCATGGGTATTCGTCATTGTTTTGGGCTCTCTCAGACACGAACCTCCTCCTCCTGGTGTTTGGGGAATCTCCCATCTTATAAGGCAAAATCTACCTCCCAGTGTACAAGCGGAAAAGGCCATGTTTGGAGATGACCTACAACAATTTAGATCAAGAGCTATGTCTTCCAGGACCTCCGTATCCCGTCCGCTTCTGATCTGGCTTGGCATTAGTGCAGGGCAGGGGTGGGTCTTTCCTTCGTCTTGTAGCTAAGTAAACCAAGGTTCAAGGGTTGGAAAGAGGGGTTGTATGTTGTTCACTGGAAGCGCGTGCAGTGGGGAGGAGTCAGAAGACCTGCTCCTGCTGTGGGTTAGCCGTGTGGCCTTGGCAAAGCTCTCTCCCTCTGCTCTTGCCACCCCTTCATGAGGTCATGGGCCTCAGGGGTGGCCAGGGCCCTTTCTGTCCCTAATAGACTCTGATATGCACTCGCCCTTAGCAGCCAGAGCAATTGCCTGGTGAATTCAGTCACAAGAATTATTTTATTGGGATGAGGAAGCAGATTTTATTTTCTGGCCTTGAATAATTGAGATTGTTCATTCCTAAAGCTGTAAATATGCCACCCAAAATAGCAAGGAGTTGGAAAAGAATGAGCTTACCAGCAGATTTCAAATAAAATTTCTTTTTTTCTCACTCACAATAGGATTTCTTTTCAGTCTATATTTTTCTTCAGTGTGAACTTTGCTTCATTTTGCTTATCTGGACTAAAGTAATTGAAACAGTCTCAGGGGAGATAGTTACCAATAATTGAGACGAAACAGAAGCAATTCGGGTTCTGTGAGGTTCGGTGTGAGTAACAGAACAGCACAGTCCAGTACAGCTTTCTGTGATGATAAAAATGTTCTGTTCTGGCCCAGCTGCAGGGTCAGTGGTAGCACACCACTCTGCAGTGCAGGAAGCCATAGGGAAGACTGGGCTTTGGTTCCTGTGTCAACTCATACACTTATGTGCCATGGTTTTGACTGGCTGGAAGGCTGGGAGAGGATCAAAACCTGAGACCCTGTTCTTGTTGAAGGTGCTCGTCTCTATTTCTCTCTCATTCACTCTCTCTTTCTCATTGTCTCTCTATCTCTCTCTCAAAAAAAGAAAAGGAGGACCAACAGATGGCGTAATGGTTACATTGCTGGACTCCCATGTAGTCAACTGTGGTTTGAGTCCTGGACCTGGCAGCTTGACACTCACATTAGGCACATGTGCATCCGTGCCCAAAATCCAGAGAAGAGACTGGAGGAGAAGGGACTGCTGTGTGGCCATACCCCCTTGGGGGGTGATTTCTTGCTTTCTGTCTCTCTGCCTCTCTCTGTCTCTCCTGCAAGTACATTTTTGCCCTATAGTAAAAATCTCTCTTAAAAAAATGAAAAAACCACTAAGGGGCCAGCAGGTGGTGCGACAGGGCACTAGACTCCCACGGGGTCGACCATGGTTTGAGTTCCAGGCCTGGCAGCTCGCTATCTCACTTTTCCTCTCTCTCCTTCTCTGTCTTTCTCTGGTGAGTGCATGTACCCTATAGCAAATTACAAAAGAATAATAAATAAAATTAATAATTATTTTTAAAATACCATGTTAAAATTGCTGTATTCTGTGCTGTAATTTAGTAGCTTCTAGCAACAAGTAGCCGTTGCGCACTGGGACTTCACTGAGCATGGCCATGTCTTCTGCCAGAACAAGAAAACCAGCGTACAGTCTGTGCTGCCTGATACGAAGCATTCAAAGCTAGTTTGGGGACAGGGGATGGGGTACAGTGTTCACCGTAGCCCAACACTGTATGTGTGTGTGTGTGTGTGTGTGTGTGTGTTAATTACCTACATGATTGCTTTTGTAAAGAGACTACCTCTCTGAACCCAGAATTAGGAGCTCTGAATTTGAAGCCATTTATTAGGCTTAAATTTATGTGGTGTGAAATCTGTTAGATCATTTGCTCATCGGTAGGTTGTCTAGAAAAAAGGCCCATCTACAAAGGGTTTCAGGGTGAGGGTCACTGTTGTAATCAGAAACATACCAAGCCTGGCCTCCAGCAAGAGATCGTGCGCTTTCAAGTCAGTTCGGAGTTTGCAAAGTGGCCTTTTGAAGACCTTGTCATTGGTACCATTTCCTTGATTTTTTTTTTCAAGTGCACTTATTTTTTAACTATTGTTCAATTAAAAAAACCAAAAACTTAAGACGCTCACAGGGGCTCACATTTGAAAATATGGCTAGAAGAGACTGCCATGCAGGTAGGAAAGCTTCAAGCCTGATAGGTAGGTGCTGGATCCAACGAGAAAGTGGTGACTGAGAGTTGGCACCGTGATGCTACACAACTGTGAGCAGCCCAGTAGGCAGGCAGGCCTGGGGCACTGCGGTTTTCAGGAGGAATCTCGTCTTGGTTCGGAGACCTCCTCATTCACCGAACAACGCCGACCAGGGGCTGTGCAAGCCTGAGCTGGCTTCCGTGGAAATGAAGGTGTTGGCATGCTGCCGCCTCAGGGATAGTCCAGGGAGAAAGCCAGAGCGAGCCAGCAGGTGACAGCACCAGAGCACACTTCCGGAATTCACCTCGAGACAAGCAGCATCTGAGGTATATTTCAAAACCCAGACTGCCCTTTACCCCCAGATAGCTGTCAGCAGTGGGCCCTAAGATACATATTTTGTTTATTTGCTTGTTTTCATTTATTTTGCTATCGGGCATGCGCACTCACTGGGGAGAGAGGAGAGGGAAAGTGAGAAAGCACTACCCAGGGGAACTGCCAGGCTGCAAACCCCTCTTCCCCATTCTCCTTTCAGAATTTTGGGCATGCACACACACACGCTCCCAGGCCAACGAGTCTGGGACTGGACAGTGCAGTTGGTCATGTGGGATCCAACTACCTTAACCACCATCCCTGTGGCTGGAGAGTACGTGTATTTATAGTGTCTTTAGCAGATTCCTATTAAAAGGCAATTTGGATAACTTTCAACACAATGAGCACATTATCTCATCCATGACTCCTCATCACGCCAGCGGCTCCAACAAGGACCGGGGCCACTTTCAGTGCTGTCCCTCTCTTTGTCTGCACCACCGAATCCGGGTATCCGGGTGGTTGTGTCTCCTCAATATCCCTGGCTGCCTCCTTCACCACCTTCCACCTGTGCTGCAGCAGCCCCCATGTCTCGCAGGCTAGTCTTCTTCTTTCTCTAACTTCCTTCTCTGTAGAGCTGTCAGCATGTGTCTCATTCATGGTTGTTTTTGTTTTGTTTTGTTTTGTTTCATTTTTTTTTAAGAATTATTTTATTGAGAACCAGCAGTTAGCGTAATGGCTATGTCGCTGGGCTCCCACGTAGCCAACCATGGTTCACGTCCCGGACCCGGTGGCTTAAAACTCACGCCAGGCGCATGTGCGTGCGTGCCCAAGATCCCGAGAGAAGAATGGAGGAGAAGGGATTGCGGCGTGCCCATCCCCCCAGGGGATGATTTCTTGCTTTCTGCCTCTGTGTTTCTCTCTGTCTGTCTGGCAAGTGTATGCGCCCTATAGCGAAAACCTCTCAAAAAAAATTATTTTATTTGGGACTAGCAGATGGCATAATGGCTATGTCACTGGACTCCCATGTAGTCGACCACGGTTCAAGTCCCGGACCTGGTGGCTTAAACTTATGCCGGGTGTGTGTGTTTCTGTGCCCAAGATCCTGAGAGGAGAATGGAGGAGAAGGGATTGCAGCATGGCCATCCCCCCTGGGGGGTAATTTCTCGCTTTCTGTCTCTGTCTCTCTGGTGAGCACGTGCTCCCTATAGCAAAAACCTCTCAAAGAAAAATAGTTATTTCATTTTATTTAGTATTATTATTATTATTTTACTTTAATGGGGGGGAGGGAGAGAGAGAGAGAGAGAAGAGAGAGAGGAAAGAAAGAAGGAAAAGTGAAAAAGCAAGTCATCTGTTCCGGGACGTGAACTGCAGTCAGCTATGTGGGAGTCCACCAACCTAACCACCATGCCACCTGCCAGCCCATGGTTCATTCATGCTTAAAACCACATTGTAGCTCCCACTGCCTGAGAACGGAGGCAGTGTGGCCTTTGGTGATCTGGTCCTGCCTTCTCCCCCAGCCATTTCCACTTCTCACCCTTTAGGTGTGGGCACTCCTGTTCTGCCTTAAAGACTCACCACCAAGGCACCGTCTCTATGAACCCTTTCTGGATCCTGCCAGCTATTCTGTCTCCCTCTTCTGTCTAGAGAGAAGGCAGAAAGAAAGGGGAATGTGACTGGAGGGGAGGGAGGCGAAGAATCCAGCTGGTCAGGGTAGGGGACACGATTGGGGGGGATGTAGGCTGGGCTTCACTTTGTAGGGAGGGGTGGAATCTAAATGAGAGGGGTTTCGCCTCGAGAAGGTGGGGTAGATGGCCCCAGGAGGGTCCTTCTTTCATCTCTCTCTCTCTTATATATGTATATGTATGTGTATTGGGTTTTTGTCATAGCACATGCCAGAGAGAGACAGACAGAGCAAGGAAGAAATCAGAAATCGCCCCTCCCTCCCCGGGAGGACAGCCATCCACAATCCCTTCTTCATTCTCCTTTCGGGATTCTGGGCATGCACGCACATGCACCCAGCATGACTTGCGAGCTTCTGGGTCTGGGACTCAGACCACACTCAGCCCTATGGGAGCCCAACACTTTAACCACTGCGCCACCTTCTGGCCCCCAAGAGTCCTTCTTATTGTTTGTTTATTTGGACTTCATGTTTTAGATGATGTCAAAAATATAAAACAAAACAAAAGCTTAATGAAACCTCCTCAGTACTGCTGTTAGAGATGGACTGAATCTGAAACACTGTGCTAATTCCAGGGAACAGAGGGGCGCTTCAGAGGATGTATCTAGTAACACTGATGCCCAGGCACCCCTGCCTTTCCCTCCACGTCTGACCGCCTCTGACTTGTACCTTCTTGCTGGATTCAGGAGTTGCTTCCCAGGGAGAAAAGGGAGCCACATCCCTGCCCTGGAGCAGGGCACTGCCTCCTCACGCTGGCACAGCCGACTTGGGCACTGACCCCACCATCCGATCACGGTGCGGTAAGTCCTGGATGGTGACATGCTGAGGGCACATGAGCAGAATAGCGGACATCCCTGTGATATTGGAGACTGGCATGTGCTGGAGAGGGGACAGGCAAGCAGAAGTCAAAGCCTTCCGTGCTTGGCCACTGAGCTTGGGAGCTGTGGGCAGCTAGTGCAGGGCTTCAGCGGGGATCAATGACAGTCATGTGGTTCAGGGGAAAACACGGTGGCAGAATGCAGGGAGAAGAGCAGGGAATGAGGTCAGCGTGTGTGAGAGCGATGTCACCGAAGCCAGTGCCATGTGGAGGGCGGGCCAGGAGGGTGTGGGTGGATGAGCGCTACAGGCTTCTTTGGTGACTGTAACTAAGCAGAGGGTCAGTCAGCACCTCTCCCTCCCATGAAACCTCGGAGTCACCCCCTCACCCCCTGCGGCAACTCCGTTAATGCTAACCACCTGGCACCTGCCATTTGGTAGCCTGACGCTGGCCAGGCCTCCTCGGCCACCTTTCATGTGACATTCCTCCCTCCTCGGCTTTCACAGGACGGAGGGTTACTGCCCATGGCGTGGGGAGATGAGAAGCAGGCCCCGGGGGTGAGGAGAGGTCTGCTGGGGACGCCCCGGCTTCCCTGCTGGCAGGGCCTCTGCCTGCGGTTCCCACAGAACTCTGGCGCTCTGCTGCTGCTGGGCGGCCACAGGAGGTGTGAAGGCTGCAGAGGAGGCTGGGGATCCCCAGGCCTGCTGGGCAGTCTCAGTGCTGGAGCCCAGAGCATGTTACAAGGTCTGGCCGGCCAATCGCAACCACAGACACAGCATCAAAGGGTTGGGAGAGGACGGGGGACCACGCAACCTCTACCCGTGCTTCTCAGAGGGTCCACGCCAGGCACTGAGGGCTCGCCCACCACCAAGGCCCCTGTTTCCTTCCAAGGATGCCCTTCATCGATGCAGAGCATATTTGCAAAACTATGTGGTCCCGTCTCCCCAAACAAGTAAGGAATTCAAAGTATGAGGCATCACTACCGATACTCTTACTGCAGGGAGAAGGTAACTGTTCAAAATTTTAGGCATAAATCTCTTAGAATCAGAGTAGCCCACGAAGTAGGAAGAGAAGGGAGAATCGAGGGCCAGGCAGAGCTAGGTTCAAATCCTGATGCTGGCAAGTGATCTTGGCTTGACCTCTCAGATTCCTCAGAGGATGGAGATAACTGTGCCTATTTTGTCAAGGGCTATGACATTTACATGAGATAAGATTGTATAAACATTTTGTGGAGGCTAGAGTAGGGAAGAGAGCTAGTGTCTTCTCACTGTCAACCATACCTCAGTGGTTCCATGCACTGTCTCAGTTTCCTTTCAACTACACAGCGTCATTATGCGATCCCTCTATTACAAATGGAAAAGCTACTCGAAGCACATAAATGACTCATCTCATGTCACACAGCCAGGAAGTGGCTGGAAGCTTTGAATCTGGGGTTGGCTTACTCTGTATGATTTCCCAAACAGAGTACAAATGCTGGTGACTACAGGGTCCCCAGTTCAAGGCCTCGCCACAGAAGAATTCTACACAGGGACAAGGCCTGTGAGACCTGAATGTACCTGGGTTCTCAAGGCAGGCCCAGCCCCGGGAGAGCAGGGAGGCCGGGAGGGTGGTGTTGGATGTCGGTGGGAACCTGAGCTCCTGGTCATTTGGAACTGTTTGTCTTCGAGGGGTGATTTACACCCCTCACCACAGGCCTGTTTGATCTCTGGCCTACAGGGTGAGTGCATTGGTGTGTCCATCCCACTCCCACCCCATGGCCTGTTACCAGCCCAGGCCCAGCCCCGGGAGAGCAGGGAGGCCGGGAGGGTGGTGTTGGATGTCGGTGGGAACCTGAGCTCCTGGTCATTTGGAACTGTTTGTCTTCGAGGGGTGATTTACACCCCTCACCACAGGCCTGTTTGATCTCTGGCCTACAGGGTGAGTGCATTGGTGTGTCCATCCCACTCCCACCCCATGGCCTGTTACCAGCCTGTGGCCAGCATGGCCTGACAGAGCTGGCCGTTGGGACTGCCGTGCTAGGTGGGCAGAAGGGACAGAGCTGGGAGGAGGAGGGCAGCCATCCATATTACTTCCAGGGAGGCTGAGCAGTGTAGCGGAAAGAACATGAGCTCCAAGTTGGAGACACCAAAGTTCTAATCCCAGGCCCATAATTTACCAGTTGTAAGACTCTGGGACATTCTATGCAATGTCTCTGAGCTCCGTTTCTGTATTTGTACATGGAGGGGGTGTCTCCAACTTTGAAGAGGTTCGGGTTTAATGAAAGGGATAATGAATTGAGAGCCACCAGTTTAGAACAGGCACTCAGCAAAGGTACTTAGAATTTCTGTTATTACTTAAGAAAACTGACCCTGTGACAATAATCTACTCCTTAAACATCCGCCTATGCTTCAGCTTTGCACTAGTTAAATGAAATGGAGTTTCAAGGAGCTCTTTTTCCAGGTGGTAACCTGTGAGCGCTGAGAGCAATGGCAGCCAGCTAGGACTGGAGGCCCTGTGGCTGCTGGAGGAGCCCAAGCCCGGGCCATAGTGCTGGCTCTGGGTCCTAACTCACCTCACACTTGCGTGCAATTTCTCCACCTGAACCGAACCACAGGAGCAGGAAGGTGGACAAGGAGGGTGGAAGAACATAAAACTCCTCGGACATCAGGCAGGAGACAGGTTTGCCCCCTCTGAAGCCTGATGAGAGATCTCACCATTATCATTTACTTAAAGCCTGAGTAAGTGATTTACAAGAGCAGGAGAATGTCAGGGAAGAAACCTGGAGAGCTGGCAGGGATTCCTCCTAGGAAGCCAGGTTTTCAAAAAAGGAAAAAGAGGAGACTCCCACATGGCCGACTGTGTTCAAGGTCCAGACCTGGTGGCTTGAAAATCACACTTGGGGGCCCGGTAGGTGGTGCAGTGGTTAAGAACACTAGACTCCCACATGGCTAACTGGGGCTGGAGTCCTGGACCTGGTGACTTTCTCACTTTCTCTCTGGCCAAATTAAAATAATAATAAATAAGTAAACTAAAATAATTCTTGTGTTCTTTTTTGTTGTTTCTGAGAAGTTTTTGCCTTAGGACATGTGCGCTTGCCAGAATGAGAGACAGAGACACACCATGAGAGAGAAAATGAGACATCACCCTTCATGGGGAGATGGCCATGGTGCAATCCCTTCTCCTCCATTTTCCTCCTGGGATCTTGGGCACGCACATGTGCCAGGCATGAGTTTCAAGCCATCAGGTTCAAGACTAGAACTACAGGTGACCATGTGGGAGTCCAACGGCATAATCACTATGCCATCTGTTGGCCACAAATCATTCTTAAAAATAAAAACAAACAAACAAAAAACAAACAATAAAAAAAGAAACAAAATAATACCGGGCACATGTGTGTGCATGCCAGGAGAAGAGTGATGAAGGAGGGATTGTGGCACAGCCATCTCCCCCTCCCCCCCACCGGAAGTGATTTCTCACTTTTCCTCTTACTGTCTCTGCAGCAAGCACACATGCCCCATGGAAAAAACTTAAGAAAACCACACTGGGCACATGTGTGGGTGTGCCCAAAAGTCCTGAGAGGAGAATGGAGAAGAAGGGAGTGCAGCATGACCATCCTCCTGAGGGTGATTTCTCACCTTCTGTCTCTCTGTTGCGAAAACCAAAAAAAAAGGGAAACCAGCCAGCCACCTGGTATAGCAGTCACTCAATGCTCTGAGATGCTGAGGCCACAGGGGCAGGTCCCGGGTTCAGTTTCTGTGGTATCCCTGTCCACAGCAGGCTTGCACACCCCCATAATCCAGCTGGCTGAGGTTGGTGGTGAAATGCAGCATGAAGACCCTGCCAGAGATGCCTCTCTCTCTATCTCTTTTTCTCTCTTTCATGGGAGAAATAAATAAACTTTAAGAAATAGAACATGCAAGCAAACAAACAAAAAGCAGAGGCATAACAGCTTTGGTAAAACAGGTCCCATGAAACCACCACAAATGATCAACTCAGGGGGGAAATAGGAGGGAAGATAATAGCACGCTCGTAGCCCATTTGGTGAAAATTAGCAGGCCTGCTGGCTGTGGGAATTTGCCCCCTTGTGCCTCCCCTCACCCCTTAGCTAGGCAACTGTACAGGACCCCATGCACAGACCGCTCGGCCTGACACACAGTCCCTGCTCAGCAAATCGGAGCCCAGTACAGGTTGAGACTGGAGTCTGCCCCTTGCTCTAGTGCTCAGAGGTGACAGGGCAGGTCCATCGCTCCAGCTCTCAGTGCTTTCCCACAGCTGCTAAAGTCTCTTCAAGTCCTCCTCCACATGCCAAGTCACTGGCCATGGTAAAATGGAGAGAAAGACCCAGAAGGAGTGTGCAACTGAGCTGGAAGAGACAGAGCCAAAATATGCAAAGGAGAGAGCGCGTGAGAGGGCACATCAAGTAACAGAAGCGAGTTCACATCCTGCAGAGACAGGAAAGTGGCACCAGGCCCTGAGGGTGGAGGGCAGGAGGGAGGCACAGGAGCGCCACAGCAGGCCCCTCCAGGAAAGGCAAGGCACTGGACTACAGATCAGATGGTCAGAACTAGGGGAAAAGGTCGTTCCTCATGAGTTAAAACACAAAATATGGGCCAGCGTGTGACAAGGTGGTTAAGGCACTGGACTTCCACATGGCTGACCACAGTTCAAGTGAGGGTCCTGGTGGCTTGCTTTCTTACTTTCCTTCTGTTTCTCTCTGTTAAGTGCACATGCCCTATAGAAAATTAAAACAATAACAAATAAAATTAAATAAATCATTCTTTTTTTAAAAAAAAAAAAAAAAGGCACAAACA
>NW_006159501.1:3278144-3320105 GCF_000334495.1 Tupaia belangeri chinensis
CGGAAGGCCATTCAAGGTTACATTAATAGAAGTCAAACGTTCAGCTCCGGGGAGGTGAGGACGCTGCTTTGTTCCACACCTGCCAGACCCTACTGAGAACACCATGAGAGAGAAAATGAGACATCACCCTTCATGGGGAGATGGCCATGGTGCAATCCCTTCTCCTCCATTTTCCTCCTGGGATCTTGGGCACGCACATGTGCCAGGCATGAGTTTCAAGCCATCAGGTTCAAGACTAGAACTACAGGTGACCATGTGGGAGTCCAACGGCATAATCACTATGCCATCTGTTGGCCACAAATCATTCTTAAAAATAAAAACAAACAAACAAAAAACAAACAATAAAAAAAGAAACAAAATAATACCGGGCACATGTGTGTGCATGCCAGGAGAAGAGTGATGAAGGAGGGATTGTGGCACAGCCATCTCCCCCTCCCCCCCACCGGAAGTGATTTCTCACTTTTCCTCTTACTGTCTCTGCAGCAAGCACACATGCCCCATGGAAAAAACTTAAGAAAACCACACTGGGCACATGTGTGGGTGTGCCCAAAAGTCCTGAGAGGAGAATGGAGAAGAAGGGAGTGCAGCATGACCATCCTCCTGAGGGTGATTTCTCACCTTCTGTCTCTCTGTTGCGAAAACCAAAAAAAAAGGGAAACCAGCCAGCCACCTGGTATAGCAGTCACTCAATGCTCTGAGATGCTGAGGCCACAGGGGCAGGTCCCGGGTTCAGTTTCTGTGGTATCCCTGTCCACAGCAGGCTTGCACACCCCCATAATCCAGCTGGCTGAGGTTGGTGGTGAAATGCAGCATGAAGACCCTGCCAGAGATGCCTCTCTCTCTATCTCTTTTTCTCTCTTTCATGGGAGAAATAAATAAACTTTAAGAAATAGAACATGCAAGCAAACAAACAAAAAGCAGAGGCATAACAGCTTTGGTAAAACAGGTCCCATGAAACCACCACAAATGATCAACTCAGGGGGGAAATAGGAGGGAAGATAATAGCACGCTCGTAGCCCATTTGGTGAAAATTAGCAGGCCTGCTGGCTGTGGGAATCCCTTCCCTTGTGCCTCCCCTCACCCCTTAGCTAGGCAACTGTACAGGACCCCATGCACAGACCGCCTGACACACAGTCCCTGCTCAGCAAATCGGAGCCCAGTACAGGTTGAGACTGGAGTCTGCCCCTTGCTCTAGTGCTCAGAGGTGACAGGGCAGGTCCATCGCTCCAGCTCTCAGTGCTTTCCCACAGCTGCTAAAGTCTCTTCAAGTCCTCCTCCACATGCCAAGTCACTGGCCATGGTAAAATGGAGAGAAAGACCCAGAAGGAGTGTGCAACTGAGCTGGAAGAGACAGAGCCAAAATATGCAAAGGAGAGAGCGCGTGAGAGGGCACATCAAGTAACAGAAGCGAGTTCACATCCTGCAGAGACAGGAAAGTGGCACCAGGCCCTGAGGGTGGAGGGCAGGAGGGAGGCACAGGAGCGCCACAGCAGGCCCCTCCAGGAAAGGCAAGGCACTGGACTACAGATCAGATGGTCAGAACTAGGGGAAAAGGTCGTTCCTCATGAGTTAAAACACAAAATATGGGCCAGCGTGTGACAAGGTGGTTAAGGCACTGGACTTCCACATGGCTGACCACAGTTCAAGTGAGGGTCCTGGTGGCTTGCTTTCTTACTTTCCTTCTGTTTCTCTCTGTTAAGTGCACATGCCCTATAGAAAATTAAAACAATAACAAATAAAATTAAATAAATCATTCTTTTTTTAAAAAAAAAAAAAAAGGCACAAACACGATATGAGGAAAGACTGAAGCAGGACTGGAGTTGGCAAGGTCGTCTCCACCAGGGCAAGCTGCAGCTTTAGGTGGAATAAGCCAGGTGCTGTTCAAGAACAGGGCAGCCTAATAGTGGGGGTCTGTGTGCAGCAAGCTCCTGCCAAGACATGCCAGCTGCCAATACTGAAGGCCATTCAAGGTTACATTAATAGAAGTCAAACGTTCAGCTCCGGGGAGGTGAGGACGCTGCTTTGTTCCACACCTGCCAGACCCTACTGAGAACTGGGTCAGTCTGGGATTCCGTCTCTGTCATTTTGAACACATTCTGAGCAAAGTGACTGGGAGGATGAAGGCCTTGACGTCATGTCACAGGAGTAGCGTTGAAGGGATGCTGGCTCTGGTCTGGAAAGAAGCCCCGTGGGATGAAAGACTGAAGGACTTCAGGGGTGTTGGAAGACTGACCTGACCTGGGGGTGTGGAGGAGCACTAGAGGGATGATAGGAATCGTGGCATTAGACTTGGCCTCACTGTGGAATCAGTCTCACCCAGAGAGAGTGTTCCAACCCTGGGAGCACGCCACTGGGGTGAGCACACACCACTCAGAGGCCTGGAGGGATGGTGCTGCACGGTGGGGAGGTTGAAGCCCTCTCTTTCTCATGCATCTCTGAGACTCCATGGTTGTCAGACTCTTCCAGTGGTGCGTCCCATAGGCTCCCCCAAGCAGTGCTAGCTACCGGGGCATCTTCTGGCCACCATTCTACTGCACGCTGGTCAGGTCCAAGGTGCTGAGCCTCTAATTTCCACCAGCAGTGATGTCACCGTGGAAATATGAGCATTCCGGCCCATACTTTTCCAGGTCACCGAGTGTCCCCACAGCAGGAAGGAGCATTTCCTCACCCTGGTCTCCTCTCGGAGTCCCCCAGCCTGTATCCTGTTACTGTGCAGCCCACACTGAGTCAGGGGCAGCCAGGGCTGGAGGCCAGGGCACAGAGAGTGGGGGGAGGGTGTTCCAGAGAAGGCCCCTGCCCTCCTGTCATCACCCCTATTCCTCCTCACCTAATTCTAATAAAAACCCCTTTCCCACTGCCCTGAAAACTTTCCTGGCATCCCCTGTGTGCCAGGCTAAGTCAGTGGGGAGGGCCCCAACAGAGTGAGCTGGTATGCAGTCTCTCCCAGAATCACACTGAGGCCTGACTCTAAGCAGAGCTGTGTGGAGGGAGGCCCAGTCCCTGTGCCAGCAAGGGGCACCTGGCTCCCCAGAAGGTGGAGTTTGAGTACAACCCTAGGAAGCCTGATGGGCTGGGCTGAGCTGGCCCTCAGCGGTAGGCATTGGAGCCCTGTTGAAGGGAGACCAGTGGTCTGAGGCTCTGAGTTCAGCGCGCTGAGGACCCAAGTGCATGGTGTGTGGTGTGACGGCTCCAGACCTGGAACTGACCAACATCATACAAAAGAAAAAACAATGACTCCCCATGGGTAGGATAAACTATTTAGATCACTCTGTCCAGTGGGAAAACCGGGGCATGGGTTAAGCCTAATCGGATGGCCCTGAGCCGAACTGCCAGGGAAGCAAAGTCACTGGTCTCCTGGTGTCGAAGTCACGGCCATCTCCAGAGACATAGAGTCACCTTCCCTACAGCACCATCTAACCCCTGATGACTCGGGGGTTGTCCTTTTAATGTCCCTCTGGTACTAGCCCCTAGGGTGGGCCTCCCACACACCCATGGGGTGATGTATTTGCCATTTCATTTTTGTTTGTTTCGTTTTTTCTTTCTTTCTTTTGTTTGTTTTTAGGTTAGAGGGATTGTCTTAACTTATACCCAGAGAAAGTTCCAAACTCCAGAAGAATCCGAAGTGCTGGGTCTATCCAACCACCACCTGGCACAGTGCCTAGCACACAGTAGGTTTAGTTTAATAACGATTTTTTTAAAAGAACTTTTATTGAGATACAAATCACATACCACACAGTTCACCCATTTCAAGTGTAGAATTCAATGGTTTTTAGTCAATTTGCACATGCATGACCACCACCATGATCCATTTTAGAATATTTTTCCACTGTAATGGTTCTTTGTTTGTTTGTTTTAAACTTTCATTTTTTTCTTAGAAGTTTTTCAAAACCATTTTGAAGTGCACAGTTCAGTAGCAGTAAGTACATCTGCATATAGCAGCCATCACCACTCTCATATCCAGAACTTTTTCATGATCCCAAACAAACTGCACTCATGAAACAATGACTTCCCAGCCCTTACCTCCCCCAGCCCAGCATTCTGTTTTCTATGTCTGTGAGTCCGACTCCTTGAGGTATTTCATCTGCGTGGGATCACACAGTATTTGTCCCTTTGTGTCTGGCTTATCTCACTTAACACAATGTCCTCAAGGTTTATCCATGGCGTGCTTCTGTCAGATTGCTTTCCTTTTTATGGCTGAATAATATTCCTTTGTATGGACATACCATATTTTGCTTATCCATTCATCTGCTGAGAGACTCTGCACTGTTTCCACCTTGTGGATATTATAAATAATAGCTGAAGTGTTAAGAAATAGGTGTCAAATGTGAGTCCCTGCTCTCAGTTCCTTTCCCAGGAGTAAAATTGCTGGAGACATTTTTTTTTTTTTTTTTAAAATACTGAGTAACTGTATGAATTGGAGGGAAGCAAGGCCAAATCACATAGGACCTTGAGTGCCACCTTTGAGCTGGGACTTTGGTGGCCATATGAGCAAAGGTGTGCTACTTGTCTCAGTCTCTCTGAGCGTCTAGAAGCAGCCATGCAAAGGTCAAAGCCCAGGCATGGAGATATGAGATGAGATCTCCACTTGTGCTAGTCCTCTGGCCTCACACTGCTCATCAGCACCCGCCAGGACCTGTTGAGTGCACATTCAAAAACCACCTTCAGAAAAGGGATAAAGTATCACTGTTGACAATTCATAGAGCGCCGTGCAATGGCTACTGTTCATGCAGAGGCAGACTGATTTCACTTTTCCTGTCCCTCTTGTGACTTTACTGACTTCAAACTCTTGATTTTCAACCCCACGCCCTACACTATAGTCTTCAGTGCAGGTTGAGGATAGAATCATCTTTTATTCGTTCAAAAGTAGTGCGTTGAGTGTCTGTATTATGCCAGGAGATGGCTGACCATGGCTGCCTGGTGAATAGCTCAGCTGAATCCAGGCAGGCCAGCCCCTACCACCAAGCCATGGGACCTGATGGGATCCCAGGGTAGGATGCTGCCATGTAGCAGTGGCTACCAAAAGAGCATATGCTTTGTAGTCAGAGAAACCAGAACTCAAATAAGAACCGGCCATCACCTGGTGCAGTCAGGCTGGGTTGCCTCCCCTTTTTGAACCTTACAATTTCCACCAGTAAACATCCACAGTAAAACCTTCCATAACTACCAGTACTTGCCTGTTTGACCACCCAATCTCCACATCCCTTTCCCCTGACCACGGCTCATCATCCTCCCTGGGAGACCCTCTTCCTTCCTCACCCCACCAATCCCCATGAGGCCCAGCTCTAGGATAGAGCAAGCAGATGAGCTAAGTCTGTTGTGCATCAAATCCCCCAGCCAGAGCAGATGCTCACAACTGATCACAAATGACCCCAACTGTTTGAATCATCGTACTGTATCCTGGGTTCTGGGTGAGGGCAGTTCTCTGCTCTTGTTGGCTCCTGAGGCTGAGTCTAAGGCCATCAGGGGTCACCATATGCTCAAGAATGAAGCCAGTGCAGAGAGCAGCCAGGCAAGGAGTGCAGAGGAGCCAATTCCATTGCCATCACACACACCCTGGGTTTGGTCCCGCCTGAGGCCACTCTGAGTCTGGGCTTCCCATCGTGTGAGATGAAACCCTCCCTTTTAGCCAGTTAGAGGTGGCATTTCTGTCACTTGTCTCTGAAGTTCCCTAGCTGCTGTGATTTGAAGTCTCTCATTTTCTCTTGTTATCATCTTAGTGAAGCAGTAGTCGCTTAGCTCTTTCCAAGGATTTTTTTGTCATGGTGCATGCTGGCATGTGACTAACTGGCACACACCTGCTTAAGTCAGCCAGCATTCCTCTCTCAAAATACTAACTGCTAGTCATCCTGCAAGGCTTACCACTGTCACCTCTACCAACAAGCCTTCCCTGATAGGCAGCCTGGGCTCAGCTAGGTTGCCAGGTGGCCGGGGTCCTCTTGCTGCCTCCATCATCCCATTTGCCACTCCACCTTGAATTCTCCATCTCCCATGCATCAAGAGGAAAAGGACCTGCATTTGATTCACATATGTACATGTAACACCCAGCGCTTGACCACGCAGGTGATGAAGAGTAAATGAACGAATAGAGTAAGGAGAACAATGCATGTGCGTGGACATGAGAGTCACACGCCCCCACCATCAAATACAGAAAGCATGAACCTCATGCCACAGGGACTACTAGCTGCCTCCTCAATTTCCAGTTTTTCATCTAGCTTGGATCAGAACCCCAACAGCCCCAAATTTTTTAAACAATCTACATGTTGTAGCCTCCCTGGCAGAGACGTGGCCCTAAGTTCTGGCTAATGAGATGTGATAGGAAGACTCTTAAACAGGAAACATCTGGATTTTGAGATTCAAATCCCAGACCCAACAGTTTGAAAATTATACTGGGCATGTGTGCATGCATGCCCAAAATTCTGAGAGGAGAATGGAGAAGGAATTGCAGTATGGTCACCTTCTCTAGGAGGTGATTTCTCTCTCTTTCTCTCTCCCTGGCAAACACACATGCCCTGTAGAAAACTTACAAAAGGAAAAAAAGAGAGAGAAGAGAAAGAAAAGAGAGATGTGTGGCCCAGCTGCATAGCACATGCTGCCAAGACACTGTGCTGCATAGGCTGAGACAACATGGGAGGCCTGGGTTCAATTCCCAGTCCAACTTAAAGGCCAGATGCAATGCCCTGCACCTATAATCCAATCCTGGCAACTCAGGAAAGCAGAGGCAGGAAGATCTGAATACAGCAACAACTCCTTCCTTTTTCTTTCTTTCTTTCTGCTCTCCTTAAGACGTGATGGCTGGAGCTTGAGCAGCAAGCTAAGATCATGAAGCATCTTTTTTTTTTTTTTTGGAGAGATTTTCGCTATAGGGCGCGTGCGTTCCAGACAGACAGAGAGAGACATAGAGACAGAAAGCGAGAAATCACCCCCCAGGGGGGATGGTCACGCCGCAATCCCTTCTCCTCCATTCTCCTCTCGGGATCTTGGGCACGCACACACACACGCCCGGCGTGAGTTCTAAGCCACCGGGTCCGGGACGCGAACCGCGGTCGACTACGTGGGAGTCCAGCGACATAGCCATTATGCTAACTGCTGGTTCCCATATCATGAAGCATCTTTGAGGACAGAAGCCAAGAGCTTGAATAGAAAGCTAGAAGGAACCCGTATCTTTGATGATGCAGGACCCTCTTCATCATCTCTAGATTGCCAGCCTCCACACCTTTTAAATATAAAATCCTCTAGGGGCTTGGGGCCAGCAGGTGGCATGGTGATTGAAGTGCTGGATTCTCACATGGCTGACCATAGTTCAAGACCCGAACCTGGTAGCTTGCTTTCTCACTTTTCCTGTTTCTCTCTCTTTGTCTCTTTGGTGAGCACACATGCCCTACAGCAAATGAAAAATAATGATAATAAATAAATAAATTAAATAATTATAAAAAAAAAAAAAAACACTTTAGGGCTAGCAGGTGATATGGTGGTTAAGATGATGGACTCCCATATGACTGACCACAGTTCAAGTCCCAGACCTGGCAGCTTGAAAATCTCACTGGGCACATGTGCGTGCATGCTCAAAATCTCAGGAGGAGAACAGAGGAGAAGGGATTGCAACATGGCCATCTCCCTTGGAGGGTGATATCTCACTTACCCTCTCACTATCTCTATCTTTCTCTGATGAGCACATGCACCCTGTGGCAAAAACCTTAAAAAATAAATAAAATAAAATCCTTTAATTATTATTAATTCTTTGTATTTTAGCCACTATTAGTTCGTGGGCATGTCTGTAAGTAACTGAACCTAATCCTAACTGATAGACTATATCATCTAGTTCTTATATTAATATTCACTAGTTTTTTTTCACGTACTGTAATTATAACATTTTAAAATCTATGTTCAATATTTTTAATAGTACAAGCGTGCCACACACCAGGGGGCAGAGGTGCAGAAAAGAGACATTTCACAATTGATTAAAGTACAAGTACCAGCTCATCACTTTCTCTGGATAAAAAGAGGAAAAGAGAGAGAGAGAGAGAAGGGAGGGAAGGAGGAAAGCATTGTTTTATTCATTTTGTAGTGTGAATGTCAGAGGTTGTTCATTGTAGACTCCAAACATCTACTTGTTTATTTTTTATTGCAACCCACCACATCACTCTCCTTCAGTGGCAGGTGGGAGGACTGGGTGCCACACTGATTCCTCCCCTCTTCCTGCCACAGACCCCAAGTGGATCAAAGGCCAAGAGATTGAGCAGACCCGGCTCCTTCGGAACGGCCCCTCGGCCCCCTTGAGATGAATGGCCAGCTTCTTTAACTGCCTTCCTCCAGCTCACATTCCCCATGGTTAGTGAGGCAGAAAATTCACAAGAACAAAGCTGTAGCCCTAAAAGGATCTTCTTTTCAAATGTAGGGTCAATTCCACATTTGGGGCTTCCAGGAGAGTCACCTTTAAATAAAGGAAAAAAGAAACTGGTGCCCAGAAGCCAGGGAGAGCCACACACGAATATGCCCGCACCTGTGCCCTACCCTGCACACAACTTCTCTGGAGTGTCCCCAAAGCAGATTCCTAAGAGGCAGGGGGTGTGCCAGGAAGATCCTTGGGTGTAGGAGCCCAGAATTCTGCATTTATTTACCTCTGAGCTATAAGTCCTGGCCAACTTCTAGGGGCCTCATCCAGTCCTTTTGAAAAAAGGGCAGCGTATACCCTGCCTTCATCATGGAGCTGTTGTGAGGCCACAAGAGAGGGCACTTGTGAAGGTTGTCTCCTCCCAGCCCCCACTATCCCGGGACAGGTGGCCCTGTCACTCCAGCCTGTTCACGTGGTAGCATCTTGTTATCTGGTGATCTCATCTACCTGGGATCACTCTCTCCTCCCAGACTTTCGGGATACATCAACATGCACTTGAGTTAATTAAAGTCAACAGTCTTTACATTTCACCCCTTATAAAATGTCAGAAAGTTAAGACTCCACATGGAGCCTGGCCTGGCTCAGCGGGGGTGCCATTGCTGAACCCTTGTTCCTAATGTTGGAGACAAGATTCAGCATCTTGGGCTCTCTGAGCTCAGCTGTCCCTGCTGAGCAAGGCCAATCTTTCCTGTGAATGGTATCCAGCCTCCTGGGCCCTGGATGAGGAAGAGGGGCGGATGTGCGTGCACTCTGTACTCAGGGGCCAGGTCAAGGTGATCGAGTTTCTCTCTCTAGCTAGAAACGCCATCACCCCTGGCTCCAGGGTAATAAACTCAATCTCAGGACTTGAGCTATAACACGGTTCATTTCTGGGCCAAATCTCTGAAGCTGAAGGGTTTATTTTTAAGGACAAGCAGTTTGCTGTTTTCAGCTTTTCTCATCAGAAATAGTGCAATTCAGCTCGATCTGCATTGGAAGCATAATTTATCATCTCACACAGATGGTTGCTAAGCGTAGGGAGGAGGTTTACTTTTCATTTTAGTTCAGCAAACATTTCCTGAGCCCCTGCATGTGCCAGGCACAGGGCAAAGCCCTGGGGAGGCACAGATGAGGAAGATGAGCTCCTCCTCCTCAAGAAGCTCCATCTAGGTGGGATCCACAACCTGAGCTTTGACATCTGACACTTCTACTTTGGACTCTTGGTTCTACCACATACTACTGCAGTCATCTGGAAAAAATCACCTCAGTCCTTTCTAGCTAAAAGTTTGTCAGCCTTGTAGATCTCAAAAATCCAATTTTGGTCTTGCTGTTTTCCTCTATTGTTTTTCTATTCTCTATCTCATTCATGTCTGCTCTAATCTTTAGTATTTCCTTCCTATTGCTTGCTCTGGGTTTAGTTTGTTCTTTTTTTCTCTTTTTTGCCCCAGTGTCTTAGTGGAAGCTGATTTGAGATCTTCCTTCTTTTTAATGTAGTCCTTCACAGCTATAAATTTCCCTCTAAGCACTGCTTTACCTACATCCCATAAGATTTCCTATGTTGTTTTTCCATTTCTGTTGCCATTCATTTCAAAGTACTTCCTAATTTCCCTTGTGATTTCTTTTTTGACTCATTGTAGCTTTGCAGTATGTTGTTCACTTTCCACATACGGGAGAATTTCCCAGTTCTTTGTTACTGATTTCTAATTTCACTGCAATGTGGTTCAAAACATACTCTGTCTTACTTCAATCATTTCACATAGATTGAGGCTTGTTTTAGGGCCTAGCACAGGGTCTGTGCCAGAATGTTCCTTGTACACTGAGAACAGACTCTGCTGCTGCTGAGTGGCCTGTAGATGTGTTAGGTCTTGTTCATTTATAGTGTTGTTTGAGTCCTAGTTTCTTGTTGACCTTCTGTCTAGATGTCCTGTTATCAAAAGTGGGATACTGGTCTCCAACCATTATTGTTGAACTGTTACCTCACTCTTTGAAACCTGTTTCCTGAAAGGGAGATAGCTACCTCTGCTTTGTAGAGGAGCATGGAAAAAGAATGCAAAGCACTGTGGCACAGCCTGCCGCACAGTGGATGTTGCTACCGTGTCTCAGAATGAACCGACGATGTAAGACAGTGGTGGGAAAAAAAAAAAAAAAGATTTCCTGGTCCAGTAACCAGGTGGTTCTGTGTGAAGCCCTCAGAGCCCAGGCTGAAATACACACACCTTTCTTAAAGAGAAAGATAAGGCTCAGAGCCTATCTGCTTCTGTGGCCTAATGGTTACAAAATGCAATCTCCTGTACAAAAAACAAAGCTAACAAATTCTAATGTATCCTTATTATGCTAGCTCATGTTTAAAATTTCTTCATAGAAGCTTCTTGTGGTAATTCATTCATCACCCATCTATACTTCTTTCCTTTCAACTCATCAAATGTTTATTAACTCACCCTCTCTGGGGCAGAATCGGCTTCAGGTAATGAGAATATGGAAACCAGACCTGATCTAAATGCTCTATACAGCAAAAGAAACTGATGTGTAAGCAGGTAAATAAAATATAGGATGATAAACACTATAATAAAGAAGAGAACAAAAGGTTTAGAGGACACAGAAGAGGGAAATGACCTGCCTATTGGGGGAAGAAGAAGAGGAGGTCAAGGCAGCTTCCCAACAGACTGTTAAAAAAACTGAAAAGGAGCCATCAGCGGTGGCTTGAGTTTCATAACCCTCCTGCCCCTGTCAATCCTCTCAGGTGGGAGGGGGCCCAGGGGAGGAAAAGGAGGAAAACAAGAGGATGTTACACAAAGTGAGTCATCCAGCCTCAAATAACCAAGAACTGCAAAGGCAGAAAGTTCTTGACTTGGAATTTTGCCAACTCCAGTGCTGCAAAAATAACCATGATGAATTCACATATTTCTGTGCAAGTGTCGGTCCACCATAACACTGAAATCTCAGCCATAGCAAATTGGAGCTTTGGGCCCATATGCTCAAAATCATGCTCAGATTTTGGTCAGGGTTTTCTCAAAGAAGCTAAAAGCTGTATTTTCCCATTTACAGTGGTCCTAGTCATCCATCGTGGCCTAGATGAGACTGAGAGAGTTGTCACCCACCTAGTGTACCTTTCTGTTGTGGGTGTGTTTCCACAGAGGGAGTTTTGAGGTTGTCAAGTAAGTTGCTAGACTCCCCACAATATGAAAAGTAAGCAAATCAGTGATATTGTATGCTTATTGTGCCTACTGTAAGGAGAGAAAAGGAAGAGCCCAGAACCCCTCCCTGGAAGAGCCTTTGATCCATCTGAAACACAGGACAAAAGGCACAAAACAGGTTTCTTGTTTTGTTTTGTTTTGCTTTGCTTTGTTGTTTTAAATTAAGAGCTGTATTAGAAAATTTAAGGGCATGCCAGCAGGTGGCACAGGTTAAGGCAGTCAGATCCTACAGGGCCGACTGTGAGGTTCGAGTCTTGAACCTGGCAGCTTGAAAAACACGCTAGGTAAGTCTGTGTGCACAGCCAAATCCCAAAGGAAAATGAAGAGATTGCCAATGTGGCCAATCCCCATGGTGATTGAGAAATCTTTCTTTCTTTCTTTCTTTCTTTCTTTCTTTTTTTTTTTGAGAGGTTTTTGCTATAGGGTGCGTGCGCTCACCAGACAGACAGACAGAAAGACAGAAAGTGAGAAACATGGGGGGTGACTTCTTACCTTCCCTCTTTCTGTGTCTGGCAAGCACACACGCCCTATAGCAAACCTACGAAGAAAAAAAAAAAAAGAAACAAGAGAGCGAGACAGAAAGTCATGTGCTGACAGGCTTTCCTAGGGTAGAAAAAGCCAAGGCTCTGGGGCCTGACAAGCTCTGCCGGGGGACGCGGACTTCGCCTGGCCTTGGACATGTTACCTGCCCAAAAATAACTTGGGCTTTTAGGTGAGACGATATAAACTATCTGGGCCGTGGAGCTGTTTAAAGCATGGTGCTCTCAATGCACCCACAGAGGAGGAAGAAGTGATGCGGGTCTCTCGGAATGTGTGGAATCCCAAAAGGCAAAGGGGAAGCGGGAAGGTCTTCAGCAGCTCAAGAATGAGCAGAGCACAAGGGGTAAGTGTGTCGATTCAAAGTCTGGCTCCCCTGCTCACTGGCCATGGGATCTAAAGCAAATTGCACTGCGGTCTCCTCCTCTGTGAATGGAAACACTCTAAGAACCTGTCTTCCATGCTTGTAGGTTGGGTAAACACTTAGAACAGTACCTTACACAGAGAAGGGTCAGTAAGTGTTGTCTAGTGTTATTATATATGGAGGAAAGTGAGACCAGGTTTGATGCAAACTGGAGAATAAGAAAATAAGATAGGAAGGCTGGGGCTGGATTTCAGAGGCCCAAATGCCCAACTTAATCTGGACTTTAAAGCAACAAAGGCCTGCGACGGATTCTTGAATGGGGGTGGACATGAATTAATCATAATTTTTAAGTGATAGGAGACAAATGAGTTTCTATCACAGGTTTCAGTTATTCCAGAAGTGGCTGTCTTCAATATTGATTCAAGTCCTTTCCTGCTTCCTTCCACCTGCCATGATAGCATTCTTTAGAGAAAGACTGTATGGTTTTCCAGTCAGACATCTCCTGATCTACAACTCCACAGTCCCACTTGACTAGCAGGGAGATTTCGGAAGACGGTTGTTCGGAGTGTCCCATCTCCACTTTGGGTTTTCAAATAAGTAGCCGTGAGCTGCTCTGAAGTGACCAGGTTCGGTATGTGGGCTATCTAAGCCCACAGGCTTGCTCTCGCGCACACCCACGCCCACAGGCAGGCAGTTAATTGAGGAACATTCCATGAACGGCCAACACGCCCTCCAAGGGCAATGCCATAATTCCTGGGATCAGCTGCGTACGTGGAGGAAGACTAGTGGGCATCAGTGGTTAGTGAACGTGATACCCGCCTCATCTCATTTGGACATGGACTTTGGAGACAGGCAGAATCACAGGAAATGACAGAGAGAAAGCATTCCGAGTTCTGGAGATGTTAGTGAGCATGGCCATCAGCACAAGTGCAGTCCTGACACGCGTGGAAGTCCTTTGTACGGAGAAGTCCTCACTGCCGGCACCAGGAGAAAGCTGGTGTGATCTTATAAGCCCTTTGTGATAGGAGAAACCACCAGAGCAAAAACTGTGTGGAGCCAACTCACAACAAACATTTTTAATACACATTTTTTGCTTTTAGGATTCAGAGAGAAAGACCAGAGCCGCTGACAAATGTAATGGGAAATAATTCCTTTGAATCTGTGATTTGCTTAAAAGGAGGGGAAAAAGAGGGGGAAGTCAGGTAATCCTTAAGTGACCCCAAGTGGTAAAAATACACCAACACTGGGTTCTTTGGAGCTAGTCACAGTGTGGCATTGGCGCCCCCTGGTGCACTTGACTGGAAAATGATAAATCACGAAACCACAAGACCTGGTGTGGGGAGGCCCTTCTGCATGTGTTATTTTGTAGAAGAGTATTCTCTGGGTGCCGGGTTGTGAGCCAACAGCAGTGGGGAAATGAATAACAATGTATGGACGGAAGCCTATGACAGAGTTTGTTATTACAACCAATAGGACTAACACCACTATTTTAGGTGAATGGTATTTAATGACATGAGTATAATCCCAAGTCTCCAAATTTCTAGCCTCTAGGAGCCAAACAAAATACCTCAAGCTTCCAGCTGTGTGACTGTACTCAGCCAATTTTCTCCCAAGTATGTCTAAGAATTCCTGGGAGTGTTTGCTAAGCCCGATCGCACGAAGCCTGAAGTCGCTTTCCTGAGCTTTAGTTTAGACTACCGTTCCACAGAGCTTTCTTGTCCTCTCCTGCCACTGCGTAGCAATGTCCCACAGAATCGGGCCCTAACTAGTCCTCACACCCTCCAGAACATTTTGTCTGAACACAGAAAGAGCCAAGTCCCGCTGATATACCTACCTGCTAACACAGAGTTGAAAAAGGAAGGTCTTGAGAACCTCCAAGCTCCATCGTTCAGTCGATCTTGTCCCTCCTTGGCCTTCTCTCTCCAGACTCCATCCAACCTCCTTTCCCAATCAGGACTTTTCATCCCGGGTTCTTTTCCCTGAGACCCCGACCTACCCCCTCATCCCTCCCCCCCCCAACACACGTGGGGGAAAAAAAACACTGGAAAGCTCTTAACATCCAATTATCACTCTGCAGAGACACATCCTCTGGCTTCCTCTTCAAAGTCCTACTTAGGTAGTAGCAAATATTTATCCTTTGATCGGGATTCAATTTAAGGAAACATGCAACTGCCAACCAACCACAGTCCCTTCTGCTGAACAGAATGAGGTACAAACGGGGGCCAGGATCTGAGGTATGATACTGAGTTAAGCCAGTGATTCTCCGAGGTCTATACATGGCTCTGTTTAAAGCAATGACAATGTTTTACAAAAACAAGTGGGATGCCCAAAACCAAAGCAAAAAAGAGGCCAATCAGGTCTTGAAAAACTGCAGCACCTTTAAAAGACACATCTAAATCCCCAAAGTGACTATTTTAAAAATTCAACCCACTTGACTACAAAATTTATTTAAAAAATATTACTAGTTTCTCAGAAATTATACATGGCACCGATTTTTAACAACGGTTTTCTCAGTTAATGTCCACTGCATAATACGATAGCATGAGTTCTAGCTTGAGCCTAAACAATATCTAACCTTAAGGAACATATTAGCTTGGATAGAAGGAACTCACTAATTTACAACATGACCGAGAAACATGCAGAGGATGGCCCCAAAGCACAGCATTTAAGGCAGTGCACAGAGGAACTTGAATTCCACATGTTTGGCCAGGGTTCAAATCCCTGCCCCACTAGCTTGAAAAACACACTGGGTGTGCACACATGTGCCCAGGATTCTGTCAGAATGGACAATTGGAGGAAAAAGGATCACAGTATGACCAGGCCCCGCTGGAAAGTTCTTTCTCTGGTGCATATACATTCTCTGGTATAAAATAAATAAATAAAACACTACAGTTGGAGTTTGACCTTGGCAGCACGCTAGCATCGGCTGGGCACCCAGCCCTCACCCCAGGACAGCTCAATCAGAATCTCTGTGAACGAGAGACGGACGAGTCTAGAACGGCCAGCATGTCTCTCAGACGTGCTTCTGAATCATCTTGCCTGAGTTTTTGGTAACAGAGCCTTTCCTCTGTAACAGGGCTGTTTGAATTGTAGTTCATGGGCCATCTCCATGGACACAATCACCCGAGGAACTTGTTAAAATGCAGATCCCTGCCCCCCCCCCCCTTAGACCTAATGATCTCTGTGGGTGATGTAGCTAGCCAGAAGTCGCTAACTGCTGCCGGGATCAAACCCAGGCCTGCTACACCTAGTCTTTCAAATTCCCCTCAATACTTCTGATTGTCAATAGTATCTCAACTGAAAAATGAAATCATCAGATGATTTTAAATGAAGTCATTATTTAAAGTAATAGTATGGAAAACAACTGCAGAAATTCCTCCTCCACTCCTCCCTCGAAAAGAATCCTGTATCAATTACTTTGGAAAAGCCAAATAGTATCCCTCCCTTTCCTTCCTGTTCCACTACATTTTTTCCCTTCTACCAAATATCCCTTTTTCCCCAAAATAAAGTCACTTGGAAAAAAAAATTCCTGGTAGTACTTTAGAAATTGTTAATATTTATGAAAAATGATATAGTTACCGTAAGAAAACCTATCCCAGATCTCGTTTTATATTTACTTACACATTTTTATATTCTACATATTTCATTCAAACTACAATTCGGGGCACAGTTCCGTTTAAATTTGAACAAGCCGAGGAATGTTATTAAATAGTTTTGCCCATTGAATTGGCTGGGAACCAATTTTTCTTCCCCCTTAATCTGGGTGGTTCTGTCATTACTACATACATTTCAACCTCAAAACAAAACAACCCTGCAACCTTATTTAAACCAAGTCTATGCCCTTGTCTGTAATCTGCTCTGATGGTGGTGGGGCCAGGAGTATGAGGGCACATAACCAAGAAAAATGTGCACGGTATAAATACTATTAAATACGGTCTGCATGCCTCTCAACCATTGGACATTTTGTTGAATGTTTAGCATACTTCTGAATGATGCAAATTATTTTTGCCATTTTCAGAAAACTGAAGCTTAGAAAGGCTGATGTCTTGTCACACAGCTAGTATGGGGTAGAGGCGCAATGAAATTTGGACCTACTGTTCTGAAGTTCACCTGCTCTTCAATTTCCCTCGGTGCTCACGAGCAGTAATGGAGCGATGGTTACATAAGCCACGGCACATTCAACGCATTATGTGATGGTTCGAGTACTTACTACAGGGAAAATGCTAATGTTAAATGAAGATCCAAAATTATACGTAAGTATGATCTGAACTACATACCCCAAAATTTATACACACACACACACACACACACATACACACAGATGAACCAAATGTCAGTGACTTTCTCTGGGAGTTAGACTATAAATAAAAAGTGACAAGGAATGAGGATTACTCTAATCGAAAGTTTCCATGTTTTTGTTTATAACAGGAAAAGATGAGGATGAGGTACAGAAAGGTTTAGGCAGCTTTAAAACCAAGGTCAGTGGTTAGAATCCTTAAGAAGAGTCGGTTCTCAGGACCAACAGTTAGCGTAATGACTATGTCGCTGGACTCCCATGTAGTTGACTGCGGTTCGCGTCCCGGACCCGGTGGCTTAAAACTCATGCCGGGCACGTGTGCGTGTGTGCCCAAGATCTCGAGAGGAGAATGGAGGAGAAGGGATTGCCGCATGGCCATCCCCCCTGGGGGGGTGATTTCTCGCTTTCTGTCTCTCTGTCTCTCTCTGTCTGTCTGGCGAGCGCATGCGCCCTATAGTGAAAACCTCTCAAAAAAAAAAGAGTCAGTTCTCTGAAGGCAAACACCCCTCAGCAATGAAAGCATTTGGCCCTTTTACTTGGTTTCCTATGCTCTCAAGTGGGTCTGTCCGAATAAGGTATGCAAAGGACCTTCCAGATTAGCAACACAGCGAAGACATAAATGTGAGTGAGAGCAGAACACTTACATTTATTAAGATTTGAAACAGCTCCCCGAACACATCCCAAAGCAAAACCACTTCAGTCACTATGGAAATGCAACTAGCACTCAAAGTCTGAAGAATCTTCGCAGAGAGCAAGCAGTGAAAGAAAGACCAGAGACCTAATGAGGAGGAACGTGCTGAGACTCGAAGACTGCAGGCCGTGTCTGCCATGTGGAGGAGCTGGGGCAAGTCTTGGCATTTCTGCTGAGAGGGGACTGACAGCCAGCCAGACACCGGAGCTGTGAGTACCTTTCTAAATTCCTACACTACAGACAAGGCTGAGACTGTGAGTCAGGAATAGTGCCATTTGAAGGTTAACATTCAACAAGTTCTGGGCTTTTAAAGGACTTTTGCATACTGTATTGCCTAGGGTATGGGCTAAAATTCTTCTTCTTCTTTTTTTTTTAGAATTATTTAACTTTATTTATGTATTTATTTATTTATTTTCATTTGACCAGGGAGAGACAGAGAGACAGGGAAAGTGAAAAAGCAAGCCGCCAGGTCTGGGACTCGAAACGCAGTCAACCATATGTGAGTCCAGCATCCATGACCCCCACCCCCCGTGTCAGCCCTAGGAGGGCAGGGGTGTGTGTGGCTAAAATTCTGTAAGGGAGACCTGCACGCAGCGGCTCAGATATGAGCAAGTTACTGTGCCAGACAGCCCAGGGAGGGTGGGCAGCTCCTTTTCCCAAGGTTGGCCACATCCTTTCTGTCTTACTGCTCTGTCACTGCGTAAGTATCACTTTTCTCATGGAGGTAACAGGCTCCCTAATGCCACATCCAAGTTCCAGCCTGAGAGACGAGGTCACAACCCAGAAGTTGTACACATCACTGTAACTTCATGCCCCAGGGAACAGAACCTGGGGAAGGGTCTCGACTGAAACACAGGTTCTAGTACTAAAAGGAAGAAGGGGGACAACGGGCATCTCTTAGTCTCAGTGACAGCTTACCCAGACTGTAACGATGATTTGTATCCTTAGTGTTGATGGAGGCCTGAAAGAACTAGCGTCTGGACGTGGGACTAAGAGTAAAGAGAAGAGTTAACAGTGACGCGAGTAGAAAATAAGAGCAAGTCAGATCTCCAAGCAACCCTCTGCTGGCCTGGTTACACATGGCTTCTTCCTTTGAGAACAGTTCCTGGGATAATTCCAGCTGGACAGTAACTGAAGAGGAAAAACTGAATAACCCCTTCTCCCATCATGTGGCTCTACCCAGCTTTCCACTCTGGCCTACCCATTCAGACCTGAGAATCATTTTCCCAAGGCAGCCAGAGAGTAAAGGCTGAAACCAGAAAGCCAAAGTCCGATTTCCAGTTCCACCAATCAGACTCTATTCCTCTAAACTCAGCTTTCATGCCTACAAACTAAGGCCAGGAACCAGATAATCGGGAAGGTCTCTTTCAGCTCTGATCTTTAAGTGGTCTGAAAATCAGTCTTTTTTTTGCTATTACATCAAGTAAAACTTCATGTACATGAACACTGCAAAGAACTGTCATCGTACAGATTGGACATTCGTTACGGTAGGTCTAAGAGTCCTCCAAAGGAAGTGGTCTGGAGAGATCAGTGAGAAAACAGCATCCTCATGACTCCTTCATGCGAACTCTGACCTCCATGTGTACATACTAGAGTTAGGGTAATGGTCCCACTAGAGCTTTTATCTGTTTATATACTGGGTCTCGTTCAAAGATTTACCTGAAGAAATAATTTCCATGTTAAAGTGTTTGAAAATAACATCTAAGAAATTATATTAGTCCGCGCTGTTAAGGAAATTCTAAGGCAAGAATAATTTTTGCCAAGAAACTACTTTATAAACTAGACTCAAAAAAGCACAAAATAACAATTCAGTTGTAAGTTTTAAAAATTTCCTTTTTCCTTCTAGTATTTTAGGCAAGTGTCAGGGTTTAAGGAAATATATTCCAAAGAATTAAGTTGACATTTGATTATAAGACTTAGGGGGACGGCAGATTAGGCTTGTGAGTATTTATCATCTAGAAAAAAAGGTTCTTAAAAAAGGTAATTTTTCAGAGCTACTTCTTCACTGTCACCATAACCACATCAGTGAGCAATCCTTAGACAAAGGGCCTTTTCTAAGTCCCTAAACACCTCCCAGTTTCCAAACCACCAAGCAGTGCTCCTACCTTGGAGTCATCCATTCCCATTTCATGTCTCAGTTCTCCGGCTTTAACACACAGCTAAACAAGCGTAATCACCTGAAAATCATCTCCATTTAGGACCACTCCCTGTGAAAAATCCTGTGTTCAGAATATTGACTAGTTTACATAGGCCTCCTGCCAAATTCATATATCCATAAACTTTACTTCATACATCTGTAATAGTTTTTAAAAAGAAAAAGTAAATATCAACATAACTTTCAAATAAGACACAAGCTTCATGGAAATATAGTTGTCAAATTTATTTTCATTAGGCTACCATTTTATGAGGAATTCCTACGACTAATGTTTCTTGACATGCAAGAGTTCGCATTAATAGCTTAAGTTACTATAAATACTGCTGCTTGGAAGCAGTACAACTATTTTAGAGTTTTAAGACTACATATTTTTTTTTACTCAAATCTTATTCAGTATATGTGAAATTCAGAAGGTTCTGAACAGCTGGTTAGGAAGGTAGCCAAGATGCAGGAAAGATGTCTGTGCCTCCTTTTCAAGGGCAGCCAACTCTTGAACGGTAGGTGCCAAAATATCCACATGGCCTTTATAGTTTCCACCTGCATCACACACAGAAATTACAAAGTAATGTAAGTGACATGCTTGACATAACTTGTCAGCAATACTTCAGCTCAATTATACTACACACATGGCTGCTAGCAAAATAAAAACTTTCTACTCGGCAAGTTACCTCCAAAACTCTGAGTTTTAAAAATGTGAGATCGATTTCAATATTAAAACATGATAGGCCTCACTAATAGCTGTCCCAACATCCCTGCTGACTCCTTCCTTGGTTTAGAAACCACCAGCTTAACCTAAACATTGAAAAATCTCAGGGACAAGGTTAACATAGGGCATCTCAGACAACAAGAATATTATGCAAGGTACCTGCTTGAATTATGTCAAAGGCCGCTGACTCCTTGTTCAAAATCACCTAGTATACTCATTTCCTAATAATTTCATAAAATGTTCAACTACTCCTACAATGTCAACACTAAGAGAAAGCGCTACGACACTGTCTTTCGCTCATGTACAGACCACACAGTACAAACGTACAAGACAGGGATGCAGAGTGCTGAGCGAGAAATAAGGAGACACAGATGAACATGCTATTGACCCACTCAGCATAATGAAATGGAATTGCTCTATTTAGGTGAAGTTCAAAACGGGCACATTCACATTGGAATAACATTTAAAATAATTTGAAGCTTACCACCAATAGCCCTTTTTTGACCATAGGTAACTTTCCCATCAAATTCATCCACAGGTACCTTTATATCTGGCTCAACCTGAGAAATGGTACAGTTCAGGTGTTCTTCTATCTCAGATAGTAACTAAGAAAAAGGAAGAGGAAATTAAGGCGTTTCCAAATAAAAGTTTCATTTGGACAAGAGTTGCATTTTAGCATTAAATAAAACTGAAGAGGACAGAATGCTTAGTATAAACAGAAATTAGACTTCTGAGGAGATGAACTCACAAGTTACGATTTACAATTTCAGCTAGCATTAAAACCACTTACTCTCTACTTACCCTCATAATTGACAAGCAAATAAAAGTTGAAACATAACTTTTATAGCTAAATGCAGTCTATTTTTCCAATTTTTTTAAAACAGGTTTTCTCTTATTTTTTTTTTAAAAAAGAATTATTTTATTTAACTTTATTTATTTATTTATTTTAATTTGACCAGAGAGAGAGAGATAGAGAGACAGAGAGAGAGAAAGAGAGGAAAGTAAGCTGAAAGGTCTGAGACTTGAACTGAGATCAGCCCTGTGGGAGTCCAGCGTCTTTAACCACCACACCACCTGCTGGCCCCTAAAACAGGTTTTCACCATAGGGCTAATGTGCTCACCAGAGAGTGAAAGACAGTGAAAAGGAAATGCAATCCCTTCTCCATTCTCCGTTCAGGATTTTAGGCACACAGCCCTATGCCCAGCATGATTTTCAAAGCCGCCAGGTCGGGGAACCATACCATGATCACACATGTGGGAGTCTAGCGCCTTAACCACTATGCCATCAGCTGGCCCCTATTTTATCAATTTTTTTTTTTTTTGAGAGGTTTTTGCTAAAGGGTGCATGTGCTTGCCAGAAAGACAGAGAGACAGAAAGCAAGAAATAACTCCCCAGGGGGATGGCCACGCCACAATCCCTTCTCCTCCAATCTCCACTTGGGATCCTGGGCATGCACACACATGCACCTGGTGTGAGTTTAAGTCACCGGGTCTGGGACTCGAACCACAGTCAACTACATGGGAGTCCAGAGATGTAGCCATTACACCACCCACTGGTCCCCCTTACCAATTTTTAATAAGCTTTTTGTGAGTCTTACCTGCATCTCATTGTACCATATGGTACAGCCACCATCTTCCTTGAGTCTTGTGTTATAGCAACCTTTTCCACGGTTGCTACATACATGATACCAAACCTAAATTAAAGAGAAAAATACTAACATGTATAGAGACAGAAACATGGTAAGCATCTTATTCTAAATTTGTTTTTTCATATTTTCTGTTCTTAAGGCACTAGAAAAATAGGGTGTAGGTATAATGTGTCATTCAATTACTACTACTATTTGGAAGCTCATTAAATAGATCTTCTCAAGCTCTTTTTGAGAACAATCTGGAAGCTCTTCTAAAATGAATAGTAGTTACAGAAAGGAATTCTAGAATAAAACAAGGATGAAAAATTAATAGTGGAGAATACCATGTCCACATTAAATTCAAAAATGAATTTCAAACGTTTTCTCTGAGAGAATAACAAAGCAAATAGGAAAAAATAGAAAACTGGAGAATTCAGGCAATATATGGAAGCTCCTTATAACTGCAACTATTCTATAAGCTGTAATTTATCAAAATAAGTCACCTCTTTCTCCCAATAAAAAGTATCCTCTGATACTTACATATTTTTTGGTGAATATGAATACATTAAGGCTATTAGAAAAAAATAATATTTTGCATTTTTCCTTTTTAAACTTCATCCTATTTTTCTAGTCAATGAATATTGATAAAAAGATGACATAAAAAAGTTCATTTATATTTCACATGCAACTGAATTCAATTCAAATGAAAAAGTCAAACTGCTTTAATTTCTCCATCTAAAATCTCAACATGCACGACGAATGTGAGAGCACTGGAGAGATTACCTTCTCTTTTTCTGTTGCCACCAGGGAAATGGCTAGACCCATCCTGAAGGATTTCAAAAGATTCATTATTAGGCTTTATTCCTTAAACCCAGGGACTTATAAAGTCTTTGTTAAACTTTATTCCTGGGGCACAAGCTTAAAAGCGGGAGATAATTACAGCAGTACCTTTCAGCTCTTCCTACTCTGCCAATTCGATGTACATAGTTTTGCTTTTCATCAGGCAGGGTGACATTTATAACTGTAAATAAAAACAATTATTACCAATTGCAGTTAGTTTTTAATTTTTCAAACTGTAAATAAAAACAATTATTACCAATTGCAGTTAGTTTTTAATTTTTCAAACATATTAGATGGCTTTAGTTTAGATTCCATAAAATTCAAACTTTAGATATGAAAGATTTCTTTTACCATAGGGAACACCATGGATATCAATTCCTCTAGCAGCTACATCAGTGCAAATCAAGAATCTTACATCTCCTTTCTAAAGAGAATAGAGAAGAAAGAAATTTGTTAGTTTATGTGAACAAACAAACAGTATTGTTCCACTAAGTGAGACCTCTAATACTTAAAGTGTTACTATCAGATCAGAGACCCAGTCACTCATAATTTACTGGCCAGGTCTTGAAGTTTATGTTAGGATCTGCTAAAAGATTACATGTAAAGTGAGTAAATCATGACTGATTTCATTCATTTTTTTCTTACATTAAAGATATTAAACCGTAGAAATAACGATGGCTTTATCATTAGGAATCCTTAATCTTAGAACTATCTTTAGAAATTCAAGAGAAGGATAAAATAAATAAAATCATAAATATAAGCATTCTTTTTATTCTTATATTAAATAAACTGAGAATATTAGATATTTTACCTTAAGGTTATACTTTTTGTAACAACAGGTCAAATCCTAAAGAGGAAGGTATAGGAAGTGGGGTCTAGTGCTCACTAAGGAAATACAAATTGGCCTCTGGATGTCATTTGTGCCCCATGACATAGGAAAACTGGAGATTGGAAGAGCAAGGAAGGGCAAGGGGACTTTTCATCCAATGCCCAAGAAAAAGGAAGGTGGCAAATATAGTAAAATGAGGCAATGGGATATTTGTAACATTCTATGCCAATTACAAAGCCCAGCATGGATCATACTATGGGTCCGAGGAAATGCATGTGTACTCTATGCTGGATGGGACTATCTGTAGTAGAGGTTACTGACCGTCAGTTTTTAAGAGGCGCGAGCCTGACCCACCTACGTCAAGAGTTATATAACCCATTCATGTGCTCTGAGCACACAGCTGGGAAGGTAAGTCCACATAATATCAATATATTCAGTTCTACAAAACCATATTCTGATTCCTGGCTTAAATTAATCTAGAAGTATCCAGTGATACTGGGACCAGCAGGTGGCATGGTGGTGAAGGAGCTGGACTCCCATGTGGTCAACCATGGTTCGAGTCCCAGACGGCGGCTTGAAACTCACACTGTGCTCATGGTGTGCATGCCCAAAATCCGAGAGGAGAATGGAGGAGAAGGGATTGTGATCATCCTCCCAAGGGTGATTTTTCACTTTCTGCCTGTCTGGCAAGCACATATGTCCTATAGCAGAAATCTCTCTCTCTCTCAAAATAAATAAATAAATAAATATCCAATGATACTTCTAAAAATATCTACCTGAAAGAATTTCACTAAAACTTTTTTTAAGCTGAAAATTATTGCAGTACTGTTGTGCTGAGAGCGAACGTGTAATTTACTGTCTAAGTGTCAAGATGACTAATTCCTGCCATAAAAAAGATCTATTAGTTAGGGTGGAAATATTTTGGAATTTCTAGGACAAGAATTGCTTTAATAATATTACTTTAAACTGATTAAAACTAGATATAATTCCCCTCCTAGGTACTAAAGAAATATAGTCAACTAAATATCAGTACCTTAAATCTTTCCAAGTTTTGCTTTCTCTCATGGGGTTTTCTGTCACCATGAAGACAAACACATGAGAACTGGTGTCCTTTTTTATCAGGTCCTAGTGAAAAGCACATTGAACATTTAACCTTGGAAAATGCTATGCCTGAGGCTATGGCAAAAAGCCAATAAAACCCAGACTACAACAGCACCATATAATTCTATGAAAATCTATATTTCAACTTGCCATAAACCATGGTTAACACAATTTCTGTCCCAGGAAAGATGTCATTAAAATGAACTCCATAAAGCATTAAAATTGATCTGCTTTTAAGGACACCTTAAGTCCCCCTTCCCCCATCTGCAGAAGGTGTAGATAAAGCTGTGTTAGCTAAAAACACTGTGTACACCAGGAATCTCATGTCCTACATAAATAAAACTAAGAGCCAAAAAGTAGGTTAAAAAGATCATTCTTGAAAGAATCCAAACAAACATCATGAAGTTCACGCCCTTTCTATAAGGCTATACCCATAAGCCTACACTCTTCCAAGGTGTTCTTAGCAACTCAAGCTATGTGACTTCTTGGCCACTGCGGAGTAGAAGCAGTAAAATGGAAGGATGGAGAGGAGCTAGTTTAGAGGCAGGTATAAGGCAGTCAACTCCTACCTACTCCTCAAGTAAGCGTAGTAATATAGAAAAGTTCAGTTCTGATCAGAGGAAGGGCAGCCTTTTGGAATAGAATTGAACCTACAGACATCACTAAGAGACAGCTCAGAATAACAATTATGCCACTTACGTAGCAAAGTTCAATAAAGTATACTTGAGGATTCAAAAAAATATATACATTTTGATAGATATGTTACTTTTACCATGAACATTTTACTGTATTTGTTTTATTGCACATTTAACCATCCCTCTTTCCTTCTATTAAATCACCTTTACATTTTTTATATATTTCATTGTAAACTGCAGACATCAGCATGCGGTTCAAGGTTCAGCAAGTATGACAGTAACTAGAAGTCAGTATTTGTTCAGTTTTTTTCTTTTGAGGTAAAAGTTGCATCCAAGGAAATATAAACAAGCTTAAATATACATCTGCTGAGCTTCGACAAAATCCCATAGAGGTACAGAACATTACTATCAGCCCTACAAAGTACACTTACAGAACAGAAAAAGGACTGTGGCATGGCCATCGCCCTTGGGGGGTATATGTGTGTAATTTCTCACTTTCTGTCTGTCTCTTATCTTCACCACAAACTGAATATTCTATTATGGGGTCATCTGAAAAGTCATGACACATTTTTACACAGAAAAACAGAAAATTATGCCATAACTTTTCCTATGACCCAATACATTGGGATCCTCTTTATTTCTAGTCATATTTTATCATAATTCTACTGCATCTCTTATTATTATGGTTAGACAAACTTTTCTTTGGCTAATATCTTGGCTGACATACTGGGTCATCAGAAGAGTCATGATGTATTTTTCTATGTTTTCCTACACAAAAAGGCATCATGACTTTTCCAATAACCCAATATACAGTTTTTCATTTCTTTTGCTTTTAATCTTTCTATGTCCTCAGATTTAGATATGATCCTTGTAAAAAAGCATTGACCTAGATAACATGCAGCCTAACTATGCAGCTTAACAGAGATCTCAGGTCACTGATACTTAGTATTTGTTCTGCTTTCACGAGACAGTGTGAGCTGTCTACATGTGCACACAATAGAGGGGAGACAGAGATAGAGACTTTCATGTCACAATTCCCCTTCCCCAAGCCCTCCAGCTAGTCATGATCTTGGGTGTATGTACCCAGTGAGTTTCAGGTGAACAGAGGATTTGAACCCAGGTTGGAACATGTGGCTTCCAGCATAGCAGCTAGGTATGCTAGCACCTGTGCTGTCAAGGCTGGGCCACTATATTCAGATTCTTCTACCATTTATCTTACTCTGTAAGTTCTTTTTCTTTAAGTTTATTTGACTTACTTCTTTCATGAGGGGTAGGGAGGAAGGAGGGGCAGAGACAGGAACCTCTGATGGATTCTCGTCACATGGTCTCACTTCCAACAGCCCTCCTAGCCAGCCAGAATCACGGGACATACCCCATGTGCTCAAGTCAACTCACGATCTGAACCTGCACTTCTCACATGGCTACAGCATTGCTCAGCAGCACCCCACACCAGTGCCACCACGGCTGGAGCTTTTTTCTGTAATTTTCTGTTATTTTTCTCAAAATTTGTTTTCTATTTTCTAAGCCTTGTGTAGATTAGAATTCTTTCCTTATTCCCTTTACCCCACTTATTGGTTTAAAAGGTATACATTCTATTGTTTTAGTGATTATACTCTTAAATTTTAATATCGAAGTTAATAAATAACTTTCCCTTCTCATAAATGATGCAAGGGCCTTAGATGCTGTGACTCATGTTTATGTAATAAACATGTACCTATGTGGAAAATTCTCATTGTTTTTCCTGGGGCTTACCATATGGAAAACTACTGGATAAGCACAGATACTCATGATGTGCCATTATTGCTTTAAATCCTATGCATACATTCTAGACAATGTCAACCAAAGACGAGTAATTTACTAAATTAGGAAATAAACATGATTTATGTCAAGTAAGGAAACATCACCTCCTCCTTGTTGCATAAAGTACTGCTCTAAGTTATCGCAGTCAATTTTGGTTCTACAGAAGATGATGGCTTGATCCATCTTGTGTTCTTTGATTGCCCGGACAGCATACTCCCCCTTCAAGATTTTAATAGCTTCAGACCACATCTCTTGAAGACCGCAACAACAGCAAAACAATAACAAAATTGCAATTAGAAATCATTAGCAACACACGTAATTACAGTTATAGACTTATTACTTACCTCTCCTAAAATAATTTGCTTTAGTTCAACTATTATGATAAGAAGTAATAAAATAGGGTGAAATACTGAGTTAATGGGTCAGACTCCATTCATTAATTTATTTTTGTTTTTGTTAATGATTTTTAGGCTCCTTTATGGGGTATACAAATACCTATAACCATAACTCTTACGAGGGAACACACCTACGTGCCACCCGTTAGCGGGAATACACACCCACACCAACACTTCGTTTTCATCTCTCAGAAAGAGCCAGTCACATTCTGTCTTCCATTGCTTTCTTAAATGCTCAATAAATTTACTATTCAAATTTACTATTTGAGCTCTTCTTTAAAAATAACTGTTGTACTTTCTAAATCAATTTGAACACCAGAAAGTTCATACTTCACTCTATGGAATAGGAATTCTAACGCCAAACCTAGTTAGGAGTTTCTTACCCATCATTCTCCAGACCTCTGTTTTTCAGCATGAAGCTATGCTATAGTCATTGCTCCTCAAATATCTAATATGAGATCATTTACCTTGGAGAGACATGTCAGGAACCTACCAGTGAATTTAACCATGGAGAAAATGCTGCCTGACCCTTGCCAAGGATCCCTGAGACATCTGACATCAGACATGCAGCTTTATGGGGTTAAGACTTATCCTTTTGAGCTCTCAAAGTACCATTCTTATATCACGATGTACCTTTGAACATCTTCAGAACACTATGTATCTAACAAACTCTCTCAGCTCCGCATAAATACCTTCACTAACTCAAGATTTAATGTTAGGCTTTCTAAAAATTAACAAACATTTCATGGGTATGAAGTCTTAGCCTGAGAGGGTGAAAAGTTTTGAGATGATTGATAGTAACACCACCACACAAATATACCTATTACACTAAAGAGTTGTTAAAATGGCGAACCTTGTTATGAGTATTTTAAAACAAACAAAGAAAAATAAACAACTATTTCAAGATCATTTCTGTACTTTGCACAAAGTTGTAGTTAAAGACATTTATCTTTCTTGGTTCCCAATTTGAAGAACCTACATGACATTTCTTCTGGAATTCAAAGCAATTATAAAATCTACCTTCAGAAAAATCTGCTGCTTTCCTAAATCAATGAAAATTTTACAATCCAAAGTATTTGTAATTTACATGCCAGGACACTAATATCTAAATTCAGTGACTAATATTCCTCTAAATTGACTAGTTTTACACTCATTTCTAGTTATTGTGTTGCTTTTATTTTCAATTTTGTGGGTCATGTCACATCATTCATGAGGACAGGGCGTAGGTTCAATAAATAAGGTGAAATGATTCATTTCCAAAAATCTGTCAACGCTTTTTATTAAATTTGTTTAACTTACCTGGGCTGTTAGCACCAGGTCTCGTGTTGTCTTTTGCATGTACGTCATCGGTCTGTCAAAAACAAGTGATAAACTGAGTGGGGAATGGTGAAGTAATGATTCAGACAGGTGTCATCTTCTTAAAGAGACTGTAAGAAATCTTTATACTGCATTACTGACATGTCGTCTAAACTGTAGACAAAGCCATTCTCCAGATTCAGAAAAGCCCTTCATTAACTAAAGGATTCAGGCAATCAATTTTACACTTGATCTTAGCCAAAAGGCCAGGAAGCAATAAGGCAATCAATTTTAAATGGAATAATAAAAATGTGAATGTACTTTCTGGAATATTGTATAGCTGTAATAAACATATCATTATATAAAGGTAAATCTAATAACAGTGACAAGGTGGCCACAGGAAATCTATGTCTTGTTCATGTTTGATCATATTCAGAGGACAAAGATGAGGGTTCTTATTAATTACGACTAAACATGGTAATTACAACATCTGAAATCATATATAAGTAATCTTATGCATGAAATTTCATCAAAGAAGCTGGTCACAAAAATAATTTTATAAAGAGAAAGAAGTAAAAAATGAAGCCCATCAAGTAGAGCCTTTTTAAAGACATAAACTCTCACGGTCACTGTACTGAGCTTCGCTTTTCCTTGGTAGAGTCCGCACCTGCACTGAGCATCACAAAGAGCCAAGACCTCGAGGCCGAGTTAGCTCATGCGGTGCTTTATTCTACACATGGTAATAATATAAAGGGCGTACCCGGATGTGGTTTTTTCCAAGCCTTTCCCAGAGTTTGTCAGTTTTGGGGTTCACTGGGACAACAACATGGTGCACGGTATCTGGAACGGAATCTTCTCCTTTTAAATCAACCCATGTGGGAAAATGCATTATCTTTTCAGACAGCTTCTTTACATCAAAAGAATGTAAAGTAGCAGAGCAAACAATCACCTAAGAATAAAAAAATCCAAATTTCAATACGTCTTATTTTATAATAACAAAATAAAAACACTTTTCTCAATAGCTGAAATTACTTTTCCTTTCTCTTCTTTTTCTTTGGAGAGGTTTTCACTATAGGGCGCATGCGCTTCCCAGAAAGACTGAGAGAGACAGAGAGACAGAAAGCGAGAAATCACTCCCCAGGGGGGATGGCCACACCGCAATCTCTTCTCTTCCATTCTCCCCTCAGGATCTTGGGCACACACACACGCGCACGGCATGAGTTCAAGCCACTGGGTCCAGGACTTGAACCACGCTTGACCACATAGGAGTCCAGTGACACAGTCGTTAAGCTAACTGCTGGTTCTAAGTTACTCTTCTTTTAAACAGCAAACTATACCAACAATCTGGAGTGTAAGCTCTAAGTGCTGTGAAATTAAAAACAAACTTTTTTATCATCTTTGTAACATGTCAGTGATTTCCTTAAATTTCTTTCTTTGCTTTTTTTAAAAAAATTTTTAATGAAATTTTTGCTATAGTGTACATGTGCTCACCATAGATAGAGAAGAGAAAGTGAGAAATCACCTCCCTGCCACCAGGAAGGAGGGCATACTGCAATCCTTTCTCCACCATTCTCTTCTTGGGATTCTGGGAACAGACACGTTCACACATGCCCAGCATGTTTTGCAGCCCATCAAGTCCAGGGCTCAGACCATGCAGCCAGCCATGTGGGATCCAGCTTCCTTAATCAATACCCCACTTGGCTGGCCCCTCTTTGCTTTTTATTTTTAATTTGATAGAGGGTACATGTACTCTCTGGAGAGAGACAGAGAGAAAGTGAAAAATCATTCTCCATGAGGGACAGACACCGAGTGAGGAAGGGAGAAATCATCCCCCAGGGGTATGGCTATGTCATAATCCCTTCTCCTCAATTCTCTTAGGATTTTGGGTACACATGCACACAAGCCTGGTGTGATTTTTAAGCAGCCAGGTCTGGAACCTGAACTGTGGTTGGCCAGGTAGGAGTCAGGCACCTCAACCACTATGCAATCTGCTGACCCCCAGTACCTTTATGACACCTGCTGGCCCTCCTGCATGTTTTTTCAAGCCACGAGGCTGGCCCTTGAACTGCACACAGAGTCGGGCTTGTAGGGTCCAATGCCTTAACCACCGTACCACAGGCTTGCCTGAGTTTCCTTTTCTTTATGTCTAAAAGCAGCTGTTAGGACTATTACCTTTGTGTGTATCATATTTAGTCTAGTAAACAAAGAAAAATTTTTATATAGTAATTAAAAGACACTGAGATGAAAACCTCTGACCATGCTCATAAGTATGAACACATAACAATTACCTCCATTTATTTTAAAATGCACTAGTTATTTTATACCTGAAGTCTCTTCCCATCAGAGGTAATCTGAGGAATCTGACTGTGCATCCTATTTATAAAGTCAGAATAGCCTTGAGAAAGAAGTCCATCCTGCAGAAGAAGCAAAGGAAAACTAAGTGTTTAATTAATCGGTACTGAGAACTTTATTCTAGATCAAATATAAAATAAGGAGATTATACACACACATATCTCGATATGTTCACAAAGATGACTTTCTACTTGCATTTCAAGACAAGTTCTAAATTCCACTTTACGTTCCTCGTGACTAAAATATGAAAAAACAACAATAAACCACCCCAAACCTTTCTCAAATATTCTAGGAATACGAGGGTTAATAGCTTCTAGCACAGATCCTTAAGTCTATGATTTTAGGATGGAAAATAAGAAACTCTCAGTGCTAAGAAATTACTTTGAGCCACCTTGAAAATAATTTGGAAGTATGTCATAAGAGCTTCAAACACATTTATGTCCTTCTAAATGGTTCACATTTTGTAACTCTGACATAAAGAAATAAACACTAATGTGTAAAATACAAAGATGGCTATTTGGAGTGAAAAGAAAACCCACCTACATATCTAGTAACAAGAGTGGTTAAATAAGCTCTGAAGTACTTTATGATAAACCATTAGACAGCTTTTAAAAATTATTTATAAAACATGACGTGAAATATTTATGATCTCACATTAACATTTATTTCCTAGATTCCTCAAAACTTGATTACAGCTGTGTAAAATTATATGTATATGTACATGCATGTGTGTGTGCATATTTTTTAATATATATATATATATACACACACACACACACACATATATATATAAAATGAGTGTGAAAATATAGCAAACTGCTAACAAGGATTATCTCTAGGTAGTGGGATCATGATAGAACTGTATTTTTTTAATTTTAGATATTTTATTTCAAAAAATAAAGAAACGTTTTTTAAAGCATGACTATATTTCAACATACAGCTTCATCCAGGACCAGGAATCTAACTTGAGATAAGTTCAGCTTTCCAGTCGACACCAAATCATCTAGTCTTCCTGGAGTGCCTACAACTATGTCGACCTGAAAAATAGCAAAAGCAGCAGCAACTAATGAAAACCAAACTGTTATGTTACCATGAAAAAGCAACCAATAGCTGTTTGCTTGTAATAAAAACATGCATGTTTCAGTGATCATGATCAACTCTAAATTTATAAAAATGGAGCTAGAGATAAGGCCATCCAATTAAAATTGCATTTGACTTGAAATTAAAGACTCTGACAATTGATTTTGACAACCTTAACAGTTATATATAGTTTAAAACATCAAATTTCTATCTTCCAAGTAAAAATCAGACGAATTTATAGTAATTGTGAAATTAAGCCAGTCCTCAAATCCCCGTTTCACCATTACTCAGTTGTGTGACCTTGACTTTTTTAATCTCTTCTCATATCAACTTTTTCATTTCTTCTGCTTTACAAGACGGCTGTGAGAATTGAGAGAGAGGATACAGAAAACACTTGATGCCCAGTGTGCCATGTGATTACAGTTAATAATGATGATCAGCCTGTCCAGGAAACAGTAATTATTTGTCAAGTGCTTATAATGAACAGGCATTATGTTAAACATTTGAAACATGGAGGTTTCATTTCATGTTACCACTAAGGTGAATATTTTTATTATTCTTGTATTTACTTTTTATTACTGACATTTTTTATGCCAGAGGGCACAAGCATTGAAGTGAGAGCAAGAGGAAGAAAGAAAGAGAATGTGTGTGGGCACCCACAGTGGGACCAGGGCTCAAACCCTCCGCTTCCTCTATGCAGTGTCTAACCCCTGTGCTACAAGGCCGGCCCAATTATTACTCCTGTATTTTAAATGAGGGAACTTAAGTTTAGAATATTAAAGTCACAAACACTTAGATTATACAGCCAGTAAGTAAGTACCCACGTTTGGGATTCAAACTTTAGAGCCCCAACATGATAAAACATGTAATTCAATAAGAGCAAGTTTATGTAATACTCATTATAAAAATTTCAACTGTACACAATAGAGAATAGTAATGAGGAGGACCAGCAGATGGTGTAATGGTTACATCGCTGGGTTCTCACATAGTTGACTGCAGTTTGAGTTCCAGACCCGGCAGCTTAAAACTCACATTGGGCATGTGTGTGTGCATGCCCAAAATCCCAAGAGGAGAAAAGAGGAAAAGGGACTGCAGTGCAGCCATCCCTCAGGGGGTGATTTCTTGCTTTCTGTCTCTTTGGTAAGCTCACGAGTCCTACAGCAAAAATCTCTCTTAAAAAAAAAAAGAATAGTAATGGGTTGTTGGAAAAGTCCTGACATATTTTTTTTAAGGTTTTTTTTTTTTTTTTTTTTTTTTTTGTTTTTTTTTTTTTATTTTATTTAACTTTACTATTTATATATTTTTCTAATTTGACCAGAGAGGGACAGAGTGAGAGAGACAGGGAAAGTGAAAAAGCAAGCTGCCAGGCTGGTCCGAGACTCAAACCGCGGTCAGCCATGTGGGAGTTCAGCACCCTTAACCACCACGTCATGCCACCTCTTAGCCCCTATAAGGCTTTCTAGGCAAAACTGTGTCATGACTTTTTTGACATCCTAATATAATAAACCCTATTGCCAGTATAATTAATGACACTCTCCATTCTTCCATACACATATTGTGGTCAAGTCCATATGTAAAGTGACTTTGGAGTAAAGCTCTACTTGTGAGTTGTAAGATATTGGGCAAGTCACTTGATATTTAATACAAGCCCTCTTCCTGTTATGTAAAAATGGAAAGTATACCATCTGAAGAAAGCTATTGTGAAAAATGAATAGGAAAATATTATATATTTAGCACAGTGCCTGGCCCATTTCCAGAAAGCAATCAATAAAGGTTAGTTTTTATTTTTGCTTCTGTTCTTTAAGATTTTTTTTTTTTTTTTTTTTTTGCCATTAGAGCACATGCACTCACTGTGGAAAGTTGAGTGGAGACAGAGACAGAAAGAGGGAAAGTGAGAAATCACCTCACCCCCCCAAGGGAGGATGGCCACGCCACAATCCCTTCTCTTCCTTTTTTCCTTCTGGGTCTTAAAAGTCTGTAAATGGATGTATGCACGTGAGCATAAATAAAGCATTATATAAAATCATTCAATAAATTAGACAATTCGACATTTTATTCTTGGCACAGGCAGTTGTATGTCGGACTACAGTGCTAGAAGCCACACGGCGACTACAGTTCCAATTTCCAGACAGGCTGGCCTGAGACACAGGTGTAATTGCCCAGAACCTGAAAGGCTGGAGGACTAGAGACAGGGCATCATAGCATGACTAGGCACCATGAAGGAGTCTCCTCTCTCCCTTCTCCCATTTCTTCTCCTTCCTCTCCCCCTTACTTGCGTGTGCTCTATCATGAATTTCCAAATAATGTTTAAATAAATTTCTATTCTTTATCAAAAGGCAAAAAAAATTAAGAACACTTCTATTCTTTTTTATACCTCATCCTCACCTTAAACTGAAAACAGCCTTCTCCTAACCAAGTTATCCCTCTAATCCCATTACTTCAATCCCTCATCCTTCGGAAAAACAGAACTGTGGTAAACAAATGAACTTAAAAAAATTTGCTAGAGGGCATGTGCACTTGCCCAAGACAGAAAGAGAAAGCGAGAAAGCACCCCATCAGGGTTTTGGAGGCACCTGCACATGCACTCAGTGTGTTTTCCAAGTTACTGGATCGGGGACTCAAGTGCATAGTCGGCCATGTGGGATCTAGCTGCTTTAGCCACTATTTTGCCAGCTGGTCCAAACTTTTAGTTTGATTCAGTGTGAGGCATTTATATTCCCATTAGGAAAAAACAACAACAACAACAACAAAAAACCCATGAAGCTATTATTTCATCTCTTTTTTCTCTTTTTTACAAAGTTTATTTCTTTATTTCTTCCGTAAGCAAGAGAAATAAGAAGATAGCATCCCAACAGGGTGTCAATGCCACAATTCACCCAGCTTCAGCCAGCTTTGGACCATGGGCATGTGCGTGCCCAGCATACTCAGGGAGGTCCACATGAACCCGGAACTTTCCCACGTGGCCAGCCCCACAAATCATGGGTTACCATGGGCCCCATCTGCCCTGCTCTTCTTTATTGATAGGCACTGACATCAAGTTCAAACCAGATGAGACAATCTGAAGAGATAAACATCTTTTCAATGTTTTAATAATTTGCTATGCGCCAAGCACCATGACGGGTGCTGTACACGGCAGTGACGAGAGACCACGCTGGTTTTGGGTGCACATCTCTAGCACAGGATGCTAACCGACCAAGCCTGAGCTTCCTCTCTCCTCAAAGTCAGTAGGTAAAGTGGGCATGAAAGCAGACAAGGTTTCAAATGTTTTTTTCTTTTTCTTTTAAAGATCAGTTAGATTAGAAAAGCCTGTGAGAAATATTTGTATGGCTTGCTTAATAGCAAGAACTCCTCCAACAGGCTTGAAATACATTTGCATAATACTGCAACTTTAGCAGATTAGAAGAAAACTAAAATAGCTCTAGTCTCTCACTCCAAAGCTGACTTCGGCACTAGAGTAAGACAAAACACAGGGCTCAGGGTGAGCTAGAAGTTGCTTGAATATAACAGAGGTAGAAAATGTAAGATGGAAAAAGGCCAGCAAGAGAACACATTAGATACTCTAAGAAGCAGAATAACTTAAATTCTGCCAAGAAAGCTATGGAGTAACAGTGACTTTACTTTGTCATTGGCTTCAGTCAGTACTATATTTTGAGCTGTGACTGATTTAATTAAAGTAGATTTAATTCCCTCAAGTTCTGTAGTTGTGAAATAGGAGTTGAGCTAACTTAGTATCTTATGAGAAAGATGAGTTTGGGTTTGAGTAACCCAAATTAGGACTAAACCTATTAAATCTCTTACGACCTCTAAAATAAAACTTATCACATTAATAAAAATATATCACAGAAATATTACTCATTTTAGAATGGCATTACTTACTTATTCTTAGAACAAGTACAGTAATATGATACCTAGCTCTCAGTGTGCAATACAAGGTCAAATCTACAGTCCATTCAACATAAAATTTAGTTTGACAAAGAAACCAATGAAACTTGAAGGACATAATTGCTTTCCGTGATTCTGTATTAGGTGCTTTATATTCAGTGATTAAATATTTAGGGATATTTTTAAAAACTGTTAAGGAGAAATCCATTTCATATATTTAAAATACTTTATGAAGTCTTGCTTTCATAGAATTGAGTAGTTAGGGATTTCTTCCCCAGTAATAGACAGGCTTAGCTTTGTTATTCATAACGGCATGCCTAAGCACAGTCTCTCTCTCTCTCTCTCTTTCTTTTTTTTTGGTTATAGGGTATGAGCACTTGTCAGAGAGACAGAACAGAAAGTGAGAAATCACTCCCCGCCTCAGGGGGATGGCCATGCTGCAATCCATTCTTCTCTCCTCCAGGAATCTTGACCGCACATGCAGCCAGTGTGACTTTTAAGTTGCTGGATCCAGAACTCAAAACATGGTAGACTATGTGGGAGTCCAGCGACATAACCATTCCGCCATCTGCTGGTCCCACACAGTCTTAAGACTTCTCCTTACACATATCTGAATCTCCTCTTTTCTCACTCAACCAATATCACCTGTTTATCATTATTCATCCTTCCCAAGGGTCATTGCAAAAACTTTTAATCTCCTCTTCAATCTAATTCATTTCCATTTTTATTCTTAATTTCAATTTCTTCTGTTTCAATGATCTCTAAAAAGAATGACTCTTAATTCATGAAAACTAGAAGGAAATTGTCAAGTGTCCAAAGGTAAAAAGATTCACGTATGCTGGAATTTTGCATGAGTGGTTCTGTATACTTCTAGAAGAAAGGATATATATTCTAGATGTCTTTGAACAAATGCTTTTGACTTTGTACTAATTTCAGCTTCATTTAATTTTTCTTGAAATGAAACAGAACTATACTGCCAAATGACAACTCATGTTACTTTTTAAAAATTAAAAGTACAACTTACCCCATTATCCAAAACAGAGAGCTGATCCCGTGCTGCAACACCTCCAATTATCAGAAGTTCCCTGAAATAAAATATCAGAATGATAACCTAGAAAGGTCAGTCTGCTTCACATTGTATCCATTTATTTTTGGTGGAAATTAGGATTGCTCATATTTTCAGAGCATATATCTACTACATAGCATTACATAGATAAAAATAGGGCCAGCAGGTGGTGTGGTGATTATGGTGACTGAATCCCATATGGTCTACTGCACAGTTCGAATCCTAGACCCGGTGGCTTGAAAAGCATGCAGGGCACAGATGCATGTGTGCCCAAAATGCCAAGAGGAGAAGGGACTGGGGTATGGCCATCCTACTCTGGGGGGTGCCTTTTCACTTTCTCTCTTTTTTTGTCTGTCTCTCTCTGGCAAATGCACAGCCCTATAACAAAAACTGAAAAAAGGAGGAAAAAATATGTATGTAGGCAACTCTTACAACATAACAGTAAAAAGACAACCCACATGAAAAATAAGACAAAAGATTTGAACAGATACTTTTCCAAAGACAGGATACAAGTAGCCAACAAGAAGCACATGAAATGATGTTTAATATTGTCAGCTGTTAGGGAAATGCAAATCAAAGCCACAATAAGTTACTGCTTCAAACCACTAGGATGGGTCTACTCACGAAGACAGCGAGCACTGGAGAGGATGTGGAGAAACTGGCACACCTACATGGTACTAGAAGGAATGTAAAATGGTGCACTTTATCACATTCATTTTAGGCTATCCCTACTCCTACACTTAATTCATTGAACTCAAAGACTAATTCTCAGGATTGTAGCCTAGATCCCTAGCCTAAGACTTCACACAGAGGGCATTCACTGAATGAATAACATGGACCAGTCCTCAGGCAGAATTAGGGATGCTTTTACCTAATGTAATTTATTCCTAAATGAGTTTGTTCAACTTGTAAATAAGAGTGACATTAAAAAGGCCTTTGAGATGTCAAAAAACTCAAAGCTTCTGAAACTAAACAGTGGTGATGTTACAGTACCTTGTGAAAATATTAGAAACCACTGAACTACATACCTTTATAAAGTGGAGTCAGTGGTAGACACTTGATGGAAGGTTTATTTATTTCTTAGTTGTTTCTATAGGCTGTGTGCACTCACCAGAGACAGAAGGAGAGAGTGAGAGAGAGGGGGAGAAATCGCACCCCCAGAGGGGATGGCCACACACAATCCCTTCTCCAGTCTCTTCTCAAGATCTTGGGAACACGTATGCATGCACATGCGCTTGGGATGATTTTCAAGCTGCCAGGTCTGGGGATCGAACCATGTTACCAGCTCTGTGGAAATCTATCACTTTAACCTCCAGACCACCTGCTGGCCCCAAACCACATTTTTATTTTCTGGAGAGAGAATAGGGTGTGTACACTCGCCAAAGAGACAGAGAGAGACAGAACAACAGAAAACAAGAAGTCACCCCGCAGGGAAGATGACCACATGACAATCCCTTCTCCTCCATTCTCCTCTCAGGATTTTGGGCACACACGCACATGTGCCTGACATGAGTTTCAAGCATCTGGGTCCAAGACTCAAACTGCAGTTGGTCATGTGAGAGTCCAGTGACGTAACCATTACATCATCTGCTGGTCTCTTGAACTTTTAAATTACAAGTTTAATGGTGAATGAATTATTTTTCAATAAAAATAGTAATTAACAGCTAAGTTAACAAAAATCAAGTATCAAATCAACTAACAGAGCAGTTTACTTATACGGTAATGGCCTGCCTCAAATGAAAAGAAATTGCTTCTGAGCAAGAAGTTCCTTCCACAGGATCACTCAACGAATGGTTTCCCTTCATGGACAGAAAGAGTCCTGTGATTAGACAGGATCAGCCCGAATAGCCACATGGAAGAAAACATCTCTGCAGGGAGGGCTAGAATCAACTTCGCCACATTTACCAACATGCTAGAAACAGAGCAGTACACTTCCTATAAGCAGTTCATTTCCTATGAATCTAATTAACCTGATGAGTGAAATGTTTCCTTCGAAAATTTTTAGCCAGTACTGTTTGACTAACCATGACTCTTCTTATAAAAGACATAATAAAAAAAATCCCAATTTGCTTCTTACTTTGCAAATACCAAATTCATCACCTACCAAGTAAATGTATCAAAGTGAATTACCTTTACAGACTCACACATGTGTATCATGCATACACACTATTTCTGCCCCGTGCTTTTCTAAATTATCCTCCTCAACAACACTTTAAACTATAAACAATAGGCATTACTAAACTAAAGGAAGATTTACCTTAATTTAGGGTTATCAATATATTTCTTAAACTGCTTGACGTTATTCAAAGTTTGTTCAGCTAGTTCCCGGGAAGGTTCGACGATGAGTGCTTTTGGAGCGTTGGGGAGAAACTTTGTTTGTGACACCTGTGCACTCCCTTAGGGCGATGAAAAAGATAAGAGTGCATTCAAATCGCGTGTCAGAATGCCATTAATTATAAAATATCAACATAATATTCCAATATAAACATTTTAAATAATAACTCAAAAGGCATCAGAGATAGTCAAACTAAATAAATAAACTCCTAAAATGAACTAAGGCTTCTTGAAATTAAACCTATTTAGAACAATTACGACTGATTAATATGTCTGTAAAAATGATATAACTATCTTATGATATACGAGCTATGAAATGTACTTACCTTAAATAACTGAAATATATACTCAGTACAATGGATAAGACTGTGAGCTTGAGAGTCAGACTGCGTGGATCTAAATTCATTTTTACCACTTATTTGCTCTGTGACCTTGGGCAAATTACTTCAAGACCCTATTCCTCAGGTTCTCTGTAAAATGGGAATGCTGCTGCAGAATAGGGTTGTTATGAAGATTACATACTCCTTGAAAAGCACTTAACAGCGTGCCAGTGGTATTTAGTAATTACGCGCATTTTCTGTAAGTATCAGCTATCATTACCATCATGATTAGGATCCCTGAAATGCCTAAACTGGGCCCAAATACTCAGAATTTATTAATTAGATTTTGAAACAATTTTATTATGTTAATAAAGATATGTGACTAACCCAGTCAGGGAGGTCTCTGTAATTCACCACGAGAAGCCCCACGTACTGGAGTTTTAACCAATGCCCTGTTCTACAATAGAACCCTCCCGCTCTCACATTCAATACCGACCTGAGTGCTGTGATTTGACAACGTAACTATCCAGTGCCTTGGAAACAGCAACGAAACCATCTTTTGGAGGAAACTTAAATTCTTCTTCACCGAAGTTAAATTTTAGTTCAGCATTCTAGATTGAATAAAGAAGAAAAATGAAATTCTTGGGATAACAGCAAGTTGCTTAGCACAAAGTGAAAGTCAAGTAGCTTTTAATCACAGAAAATTTTCTATAACTAGATTTTTCATTACCTTCAGAACACAGGCAGGAAAGAAGGCTTGGTTTTTCACATGCTGTGGTATTTCAAATGCCAGACCAAGATCTTTTCCTTAATAAGAGAAAGGAAAAACAAAGAGAGAAATTGTAATAATCAGAAAAGAACTTCCGTATGCTCACACTACAAAATCTTCCAAAAACTCTTGTGTAAAGTGTGTTATGGCCAACCTCCTTACTTTTTCACTTTACTCCTGAAATTGTCCCCTTGACTCTTCTGCATTTTTAACTATTCCCTGGCTACCAGATCACATCCAACAGACCTTCCACAGCATACAAACACACCCCACACTGAAACACAAGCAAACGTCCCTTGAAATCTACTTCTCCCTCCATTTATCTTCTATTTTCTTCTCCCTTTGGTAGTTACGACCCTCTGATTTCCATTTTCACTGTTTACATCCTTTATCCCATTCTTTATTGAACTCTCAGTCAGGCTCTCCTCACCTACCCCCTGGGGCACCCAAATAGCTTTCTGACAGGCTCATTAATGCCCTCCACTTGCCAAATCCAGAGGTTATTCTCACTCTTCATCTTTCTATACTAGACTCTTCAGTAGACTGGACACAATCTGACTGTCCCCTCGTCCTTGAAACACTTTCTTCACCTGAATCGTAGGACTGCATGCTCTCTGGTTCTCCTCCTGGCTTTCCTCCTCATTCCCTTCTACTAGACTTCCTCAGTTTGCCAACTTCTCACCACAAGAACCAAGGCCTCAGGTCTCTGCTCTTCCTGATGTGCCCTCACTCCCTGGGCAATCTATGGCTTTACACATCATCTATAAGCCTGGTGAATCCCAAAGAGCTAATTCCAGTTCTGACCTCTCCCCAAACTGATTTTACACACTGAACTACTGGGTTGTCAGAAAAGTCATGATGTATTTTCCTATTTTTTAATGTAGTTTTCTATTTTTTAATGCAAATATGCATTATGACTTTTCCGATAACCCAATACTTACCTGATTTCACCACTTACTATATAATAATTATCTCAAACGTAAAGTCTCCACACTGAATCCTAGCATCAAACTAACTCCTTACCTACTGCCTCCATCCATCATCTCTGATCTGTTTTCAACATAGTGGCCAGAAGGGAACTGTGGTAAACTAGACAGAGGACACCGATCCTCTACTTGAGGCCCTAATGGCTTCTATCTCACTAAAAATAAAAATGGCTTCCATGGCCCTAAATAGCCTGGCTTTTCCTACATCACTGATCTAATATTCTACCAGCCTCCTCCATGCTCAGTATACTCCAGGCCCACTGGCCCCCTCACTGGAATTCTGACAGGTCAAGCACACTTTCATATAAAGTCTTCACATTTACTGTTCCCTGT
>NW_006159501.1:3320136-3325904 GCF_000334495.1 Tupaia belangeri chinensis
CTTCCAAAAAATCTACACAGCCCACCACTCGACTAGTTCAGATTTCTACTCAAATGTCACTTTGTGAACAAAGTCTTCTCTGACCATCCTGTGGAAGTTGAATCGTCAGACTATTGTCACTCTCCACACCCTTGCCCTGCTGCCTTTGGTCCTTCACAGCACCTACTGCACCTCATGTACCATTTACATGTTAGTCTTTCTCCACCAGTATGGAAGTCCCACCGAAGAAAACATTTCTCCTCTCTACTTTCTGCTGTGTCTCCAGCACATACCAAGGTACTGGGCACATAGCAAATGCTCAATAAACATTTGTTAAAACAAAAGGCAGGGAGGGAGAGACAGAAGACTCAAGAGGCAAATGGTAAAAAATAATCACAAGTATTAAATATATTTTTTGCTAATAAGATTCATAGAGTGCTTACCATTTTTGGAGAACTTGACATGCCCTTTATCTATATCTAGGTAACATCCAATAGTATCGTGCATAGTGAATTCCTAGAAAATAAGAAAATCTAGTGCTATTAACAGAAAGCAAAATCTTAAAGTTAAAAGTTCAAATAGTTACTCCAATAGCATGCATTAGTTTCAAAATATTAGGTCATCGGGAAAGTCATGCCGTATTTTTCTGTTTTTGTATGCAAAAATGCATTACAACTTTCCCAAAGAAACAACAGGTTCCTTGAGGAGTTAATGCAGGTGTTAAATATACTACAGTGCATAATATATACAACGGTAGAAGCATCTTATAATCAATATAATACTTTGGCTCATTACATTACTAGATTTGGGTTCACCAGAACAACTACATTTAGATTCACCACAATCGAAAATTTAAAATAAGAATAATAGTTTTATTAAAGCCAAAGCCAAAATTGAACCAGAGGATAAAGAAAAGGCAATATAATACATTTTGGAGGTGTTAACAGTGGCATAGGACAACAAAGACAACTATTACATATTTATCTAGTTTTATAGTAGTTTTCACTGTCGTCCAAATCTAAACTTTCTGTGCAAAATATACAGAAAATCCACTTGATTTTCAGGATCATTTCTATAACCTTAGTCATGTCATGAGTGATCCAGCATGAAAGAACACTTCTTAATGGTATGTTTCAGGCAGGTAAGTAATTGCTTACCTCTCCATAATTATCAAACTGTTTATTATGGGATTTTTTTCCTGTTCCACCAAAGCCAAATCCAAACTTGTCAGTACCTAGGTTTTAAAAATATTTTACTTATGTGATAAGAGTAATATGAAAACAAAACCCCTGTAAAAGATTTTATCTTCATCATATTATAGTATCTTTATTCAAGAAACCACAGGAAAATTTTCCCTTCAGTTTCTGAATCTTACAAACTGAAGATTTTAACCTATGGATACTGTGACAGGGTAGACAGAAACCACACACAATCTCTCTTTGCTTTAGCCACTAAGAAATTAGGATGCAGGGCTGGTAGATGGCGTAGTGGTTAAGGGTGCTGTACTCTCAAATGGTCGACTACGGTTCGAATCCTGGACCTGGTGGCTTGCTTTCTCGCTTTCTCTCTCTCTCTCTCTCTGTCCCTATCTGATCAAATCAAAATAAATAAATAAAGTTAAATAAGTCTTTAAAAAAAAGAAATTAGGATGCAAATTTACAATAACTGGAAGGACTATGTATCCATGTTCATGCAAATTAACTTTACCCTGTCACCATTCATATTCTTAACCTCGATTCCCAATTTCATTCTATTCTATTTTCTTTTAAGTTACTTTAGATCTTTTTTCGAACTGGCTAGGAAGATACTTCTGTGTCTCTAAAAATGTAACATTTTTTGGTTATTATGTTTCTTCAAATAATAAAATGTTAAGAACCCACAAACATGAATCAATTAATTCAGTTATTTTAGAAACACATACCTAGGTCTAAGGAGGCCTGCATGGTGGACCAGCCAACTCTGCATAATCCTTGGTCATGACAGGAAACTTCGTAGTAGTGTTTCCCTGTGAGAGCGAGTGACTTGAGATTTACAGGATTCATTCATCATAAGCCACCTTCCCACTGTTTCTAAACTATAATTTCTATACACCAAAGAACTGTAGGTCTTTCTGTACCATCAAAAATTCTTTTAGATCTTTGCTTTAAAGTTTTTTAAAAAAAGTTTGTATACTGATATACTGTCTCTAAAGTTTACAGAAGTACAGATGCCATTCAAATACCTTTCATTAATCCTTTAGTAGCTCTACACCCATGCCATTCCTTTACTTCTCTGCTTTGACAACAAAGGCCGTCTGACCCAATTGCTAGATTGGAGAAAAAACAAAGAGAATGTCAGTGGAGGTTTTTATAAATCATGCAATTAGAAATAAACATCATTCAGCTTCACTAATAAGATAATCCTTTCAATGTTCCAGAGACTGAGACTTGCTGATTCTTGAATGACAATAGCATTTTTCTTAAGAGTAATGAATCTTATTCATCCTCGGAATGTTTTTAGCTATGTGGTGGGCTAATTTCTACCCTGTCGTCTATGAACTAAGACGAGATTGTCCAGTAACAAGTGTAGCAAGGAATCAATATATCTCATAGTGTTCATTGGCTTTAAGCAAAGGTCTAGCTTTTCTCTGTACTATTATAGAAGCCCACCTATAAAGAATTTGTCTTTGTTCATGTTTGCAACTCATTTTTAGTACCTGAATGTCTCCCTATCCATCATACACATCTTACTTTACTTTTCAGAGATACAGTTAGTCAAAGTATAAACTCTTATTCATATCAATACTGAATAGATAAAGTTTTGAACTTTTTAAAAAACTCTCTAGCAGGCTGGCCACATAGTGCAGTAGTTAAGCGCTATGCATAGGAAGCCAGATCCTATATAGTCACCCATGGTTTGAGTTCTGACCCCAGAGCATGTGTGCATGCATGTCCCTAACCCTGACTGGATTTAGGAGACAAAGAGGAAGGGATAGTGAGAAAGCACCCCCAGGATTTGGGATGGCCACTGGGTGTGGATGTGTGTCTGTGGATGGGATGGCTGCAATCCCTTCTCCACTCTCATAGAATTTTAAATTTTGGCCTTGCACGCACACATGCCAAGCATGTTTTTCAGGCTGACAGGTCCAGAATTTGAACCGTGCAGATAGCTATGTGGGATCCAGATTCCTTAATTAACATGCTGGCCCAGTAACTGTAGTCTAACATCTGGTAAATTAATCTTCACTTGTTATGCTTTCCTGTAATTGTCTTGGTATTCTCACCTACTCTTAACAAAAATATTTCCAACTTACAAATGGGCTGGTAAAATCTATTCACTTACCAAAAGCAGATCCTCTATCATATGGGTTCATTTGCCATTTGTTGAGCACTAAACAAATGAAAATTACAAAAGTTACCCACAAACATGAAATTAAAAATGCTCTATAAAAACCATGCACAATTTTTTAAATATATTATACCCTAATTCCTGTAGATTCAGAATAGTTTTACCCTTATTTAGAATATACAAGTAAAACTGTTTTACTTAAATTGAAGAACAAAATATGTCGGAGATAATCATCACTGGCCTCTATGGGTCTAAAACGTTAATCACTTCATGCACTGTGTATCAGGTGACACTGATATTTGTCCTAACTCCTAGATAAGTGATAAAGTGAAGTTTAGATAACTAAATAAGTTAACTTCAATTGTAATGGAAACAATTTTAACGTCTATTTAATCATCTTTTTATCATTATTAAAAGAAAAGCAAGTCCTTTATCTTAAATAATTCAAAGGTTCTAGAGCTGTTTTAGAAAAGGCCAATAATCTAAACAATTATATCTATTATCTGTATGACAATTCATTCACGACGACTTCATTCTATGAACTGTATAACATTTTTGGTTTCAAACAACTGAAAAGAAAATGTCCATATGCCAAGTCTACTCTGTGAAGCTTGGTATTTTGTCATAATTCTGTTTTGTATCATAAAGTAAAAGTGACTTAAAGTATGGAATAAATTTTACTAAGACAAAACCAGACATTAAAAGAATGGATTTTATAAACCATTTAATTGAATCAACACAATTTAAAGATGAAGAAACTGAGGTCATATTTTTCAAGGTAGGGACAGGCTCAGAAATCTAATAAGAGGACTAATCTCCATACAGATAGGATCAAAAATAAGAAAGCAATTTTAAAGCTTGCATGTTACATTTTATCTTAGACTTTCTTATCTGAGGGGAAAAGCACATCTCTTCTTCTTGGGTAAATCAATACTGCCATCATGGATTTTTACTTCCTAAGTTATCTGTAAAATGCTTCCTTAATTCTTCTGTAAAATCTTGCATCAATTTATTATTAATATGAGGCCTAAAAGTTATAAGGTTAAGAAAAACAATAAAATAACTAATTGTGATTCCCAAAATGCCAGTGTTTTTCAATGGGAGCACTTCAGTATTTTCGGAGGGACAATCTTTGGCTGTTCAGGCTCTAAATGACATTTAGCATCCTTGGTTTCCAGGGCACCAAATTCTAATACTACCCCTAAGACACTAACAGTGAAAAATGCACACACAAACCTCACATTCATAAATGTCAGGGATGAGAATCTGATTTCTACAGAAGGAATATCAATTTATAATAATTACCTGAAGCACCAGTTTTAATTGTTGTTTTTCCTTTTTTGCCTTCCTGTTGGTCTTTTAGAGTTTCATAAACTATCTGGATGACTGGAATACTGAAAGCCTAGCAAAGAAACAACAGTTCTCATATCAGCATTCAGGTATTAGTGGTTTAATAATCAGCATCAATGGGGTCATCAGATGGTGTAGTGGTTAATGGTGCTGGATTCCCACATGGATGACCATGGTTTAAGTCCTGGACCTGGCAGCCTGCTTTCTCACTTTCCCTCTCTCTCTCTCTCTTTCTCTCTCTTTCTCTCTCTCACTTGTCCTTCTCTGGTCAAATTAAAATAAATAAATAAATAAAGTTAAATAAAAATAATTCTTAAAAAAATAAAAAAAAAAACAGTACCAATGACTAAAGTTACGTGCATGTTAAATATTACACGTATTCCAGATCAGTGCTCAAATTTCATTTGCCCAAATCCAAAATACCAGTAAGATAACAGAGCTGAGTGAATGAAGGAAATGTAATAGGAGTCAGTTGACATCCCAAAGCAGTAAGTGGTGAAGACCTGCAGAATGAACCTAAATAGGAAAAACATTATCCAGTTTGACAAACTGTTTTTCTAGTCTCATACAACAGGAAATCAATTTTAATTTGCAGCTTTAATTTTCTTTACCATAAGAACTATTGCTTTAAAATTCAGAAGTGAGCACAAACACTATAGCTACTGTAACTTTTTACTTAGAAATATTTAAAACTAAACTCTTTAAGCCATGTTCTTTTGTTGATCTTCACAATTACTTAGCAACAAAAATATCACTCTCAATGGCAAGCAATATTCCTTACATTTTGGAGCTGGTGGTTTTATTAAATATTTCTAAGTAAAAGCTATTCTTCAAAGCTATTTTAAAATTCGACTCTTAGACGGGGCCAGCAGTTAGCGTAATGGCTGTGTCGCTGGACTCCCACGTAGTCGACCGTGGTTTGCATCCCGGACCCGGTGGCTTAAACTCACACCAGGTGCGTGTGTGTGCATGCCCAAGATCCCGGGAGGAGAAAGGAGAAGATCCGGGAGGAGAATGGAGAAGAAGGGATTGCGGCATGGCCATCCCCCCTGGGGAGTGATTTCTCGCTTTCTGTCTCTCTGTCTGTCTGGCAAGTGCACGCGCCCTATAGC
>NW_006159501.1:3330010-3342968 GCF_000334495.1 Tupaia belangeri chinensis
CACTTTCTTCCAAAAAATCTACACAGCCCACCACTCGACTAGTTCAGATTTCTACTCAAATGTCACTTTGTGAACAAAGTCTTCTCTGACCATCCTGTGGAAGTTGAATCGTCAGACTATTGTCACTCTCCACACCCTTGCCCTGCTGCCTTTGGTCCTTCACAGCACCTACTGCACCTCATGTACCATTTACATGTTAGTCTTTCTCCACCAGTATGGAAGTCCCACCGAAGAAAACATTTCTCCTCTCTACTTTCTGCTGTGTCTCCAGCACATACCAAGGTACTGGGCACATAGCAAATGCTCAATAAACATTTGTTAAAACAAAAGGCAGGGAGGGAGAGACAGAAGACTCAAGAGGCAAATGGTAAAAAATAATCACAAGTATTAAATATATTTTTTGCTAATAAGATTCATAGAGTGCTTACCATTTTTGGAGAACTTGACATGCCCTTTATCTATATCTAGGTAACATCCAATAGTATCGTGCATAGTGAATTCCTAGAAAATAAGAAAATCTAGTGCTATTAACAGAAAGCAAAATCTTAAAGTTAAAAGTTCAAATAGTTACTCCAATAGCATGCATTAGTTTCAAAATATTAGGTCATCGGGAAAGTCATGCCGTATTTTTCTGTTTTTGTATGCAAAAATGCATTACAACTTTCCCAAAGAAACAACAGGTTCCTTGAGGAGTTAATGCAGGTGTTAAATATACTACAGTGCATAATATATACAACGGTAGAAGCATCTTATAATCAATATAATACTTTGGCTCATTACATTACTAGATTTGGGTTCACCAGAACAACTACATTTAGATTCACCACAATCGAAAATTTAAAATAAGAATAATAGTTTTATTAAAGCCAAAGCCAAAATTGAACCAGAGGATAAAGAAAAGGCAATATAATACATTTTGGAGGTGTTAACAGTGGCATAGGACAACAAAGACAACTATTACATATTTATCTAGTTTTATAGTAGTTTTCACTGTCGTCCAAATCTAAACTTTCTGTGCAAAATATACAGAAAATCCACTTGATTTTCAGGATCATTTCTATAACCTTAGTCATGTCATGAGTGATCCAGCATGAAAGAACACTTCTTAATGGTATGTTTCAGGCAGGTAAGTAATTGCTTACCTCTCCATAATTATCAAACTGTTTATTATGGGATTTTTTTCCTGTTCCACCAAAGCCAAATCCAAACTTGTCAGTACCTAGGTTTTAAAAATATTTTACTTATGTGATAAGAGTAATATGAAAACAAAACCCCTGTAAAAGATTTTATCTTCATCATATTATAGTATCTTTATTCAAGAAACCACAGGAAAATTTTCCCTTCAGTTTCTGAATCTTACAAACTGAAGATTTTAACCTATGGATACTGTGACAGGGTAGACAGAAACCACACACAATCTCTCTTTGCTTTAGCCACTAAGAAATTAGGATGCAGGGCTGGTAGATGGCGTAGTGGTTAAGGGTGCTGTACTCTCAAATGGTCGACTACGGTTCGAATCCTGGACCTGGTGGCTTGCTTTCTCGCTTTCTCTCTCTCTCTCTCTCTGTCCCTATCTGATCAAATCAAAATAAATAAATAAAGTTAAATAAGTCTTTAAAAAAAAGAAATTAGGATGCAAATTTACAATAACTGGAAGGACTATGTATCCATGTTCATGCAAATTAACTTTACCCTGTCACCATTCATATTCTTAACCTCGATTCCCAATTTCATTCTATTCTATTTTCTTTTAAGTTACTTTAGATCTTTTTTCGAACTGGCTAGGAAGATACTTCTGTGTCTCTAAAAATGTAACATTTTTTGGTTATTATGTTTCTTCAAATAATAAAATGTTAAGAACCCACAAACATGAATCAATTAATTCAGTTATTTTAGAAACACATACCTAGGTCTAAGGAGGCCTGCATGGTGGACCAGCCAACTCTGCATAATCCTTGGTCATGACAGGAAACTTCGTAGTAGTGTTTCCCTGTGAGAGCGAGTGACTTGAGATTTACAGGATTCATTCATCATAAGCCACCTTCCCACTGTTTCTAAACTATAATTTCTATACACCAAAGAACTGTAGGTCTTTCTGTACCATCAAAAATTCTTTTAGATCTTTGCTTTAAAGTTTTTTAAAAAAAGTTTGTATACTGATATACTGTCTCTAAAGTTTACAGAAGTACAGATGCCATTCAAATACCTTTCATTAATCCTTTAGTAGCTCTACACCCATGCCATTCCTTTACTTCTCTGCTTTGACAACAAAGGCCGTCTGACCCAATTGCTAGATTGGAGAAAAAACAAAGAGAATGTCAGTGGAGGTTTTTATAAATCATGCAATTAGAAATAAACATCATTCAGCTTCACTAATAAGATAATCCTTTCAATGTTCCAGAGACTGAGACTTGCTGATTCTTGAATGACAATAGCATTTTTCTTAAGAGTAATGAATCTTATTCATCCTCGGAATGTTTTTAGCTATGTGGTGGGCTAATTTCTACCCTGTCGTCTATGAACTAAGACGAGATTGTCCAGTAACAAGTGTAGCAAGGAATCAATATATCTCATAGTGTTCATTGGCTTTAAGCAAAGGTCTAGCTTTTCTCTGTACTATTATAGAAGCCCACCTATAAAGAATTTGTCTTTGTTCATGTTTGCAACTCATTTTTAGTACCTGAATGTCTCCCTATCCATCATACACATCTTACTTTACTTTTCAGAGATACAGTTAGTCAAAGTATAAACTCTTATTCATATCAATACTGAATAGATAAAGTTTTGAACTTTTTAAAAAACTCTCTAGCAGGCTGGCCACATAGTGCAGTAGTTAAGCGCTATGCATAGGAAGCCAGATCCTATATAGTCACCCATGGTTTGAGTTCTGACCCCAGAGCATGTGTGCATGCATGTCCCTAACCCTGACTGGATTTAGGAGACAAAGAGGAAGGGATAGTGAGAAAGCACCCCCAGGATTTGGGATGGCCACTGGGTGTGGATGTGTGTCTGTGGATGGGATGGCTGCAATCCCTTCTCCACTCTCATAGAATTTTAAATTTTGGCCTTGCACGCACACATGCCAAGCATGTTTTTCAGGCTGACAGGTCCAGAATTTGAACCGTGCAGATAGCTATGTGGGATCCAGATTCCTTAATTAACATGCTGGCCCAGTAACTGTAGTCTAACATCTGGTAAATTAATCTTCACTTGTTATGCTTTCCTGTAATTGTCTTGGTATTCTCACCTACTCTTAACAAAAATATTTCCAACTTACAAATGGGCTGGTAAAATCTATTCACTTACCAAAAGCAGATCCTCTATCATATGGGTTCATTTGCCATTTGTTGAGCACTAAACAAATGAAAATTACAAAAGTTACCCACAAACATGAAATTAAAAATGCTCTATAAAAACCATGCACAATTTTTTAAATATATTATACCCTAATTCCTGTAGATTCAGAATAGTTTTACCCTTATTTAGAATATACAAGTAAAACTGTTTTACTTAAATTGAAGAACAAAATATGTCGGAGATAATCATCACTGGCCTCTATGGGTCTAAAACGTTAATCACTTCATGCACTGTGTATCAGGTGACACTGATATTTGTCCTAACTCCTAGATAAGTGATAAAGTGAAGTTTAGATAACTAAATAAGTTAACTTCAATTGTAATGGAAACAATTTTAACGTCTATTTAATCATCTTTTTATCATTATTAAAAGAAAAGCAAGTCCTTTATCTTAAATAATTCAAAGGTTCTAGAGCTGTTTTAGAAAAGGCCAATAATCTAAACAATTATATCTATTATCTGTATGACAATTCATTCACGACGACTTCATTCTATGAACTGTATAACATTTTTGGTTTCAAACAACTGAAAAGAAAATGTCCATATGCCAAGTCTACTCTGTGAAGCTTGGTATTTTGTCATAATTCTGTTTTGTATCATAAAGTAAAAGTGACTTAAAGTATGGAATAAATTTTACTAAGACAAAACCAGACATTAAAAGAATGGATTTTATAAACCATTTAATTGAATCAACACAATTTAAAGATGAAGAAACTGAGGTCATATTTTTCAAGGTAGGGACAGGCTCAGAAATCTAATAAGAGGACTAATCTCCATACAGATAGGATCAAAAATAAGAAAGCAATTTTAAAGCTTGCATGTTACATTTTATCTTAGACTTTCTTATCTGAGGGGAAAAGCACATCTCTTCTTCTTGGGTAAATCAATACTGCCATCATGGATTTTTACTTCCTAAGTTATCTGTAAAATGCTTCCTTAATTCTTCTGTAAAATCTTGCATCAATTTATTATTAATATGAGGCCTAAAAGTTATAAGGTTAAGAAAAACAATAAAATAACTAATTGTGATTCCCAAAATGCCAGTGTTTTTCAATGGGAGCACTTCAGTATTTTCGGAGGGACAATCTTTGGCTGTTCAGGCTCTAAATGACATTTAGCATCCTTGGTTTCCAGGGCACCAAATTCTAATACTACCCCTAAGACACTAACAGTGAAAAATGCACACACAAACCTCACATTCATAAATGTCAGGGATGAGAATCTGATTTCTACAGAAGGAATATCAATTTATAATAATTACCTGAAGCACCAGTTTTAATTGTTGTTTTTCCTTTTTTGCCTTCCTGTTGGTCTTTTAGAGTTTCATAAACTATCTGGATGACTGGAATACTGAAAGCCTAGCAAAGAAACAACAGTTCTCATATCAGCATTCAGGTATTAGTGGTTTAATAATCAGCATCAATGGGGTCATCAGATGGTGTAGTGGTTAATGGTGCTGGATTCCCACATGGATGACCATGGTTTAAGTCCTGGACCTGGCAGCCTGCTTTCTCACTTTCCCTCTCTCTCTCTCTCTTTCTCTCTCTTTCTCTCTCTCACTTGTCCTTCTCTGGTCAAATTAAAATAAATAAATAAATAAAGTTAAATAAAAATAATTCTTAAAAAAATAAAAAAAAAAACAGTACCAATGACTAAAGTTACGTGCATGTTAAATATTACACGTATTCCAGATCAGTGCTCAAATTTCATTTGCCCAAATCCAAAATACCAGTAAGATAACAGAGCTGAGTGAATGAAGGAAATGTAATAGGAGTCAGTTGACATCCCAAAGCAGTAAGTGGTGAAGACCTGCAGAATGAACCTAAATAGGAAAAACATTATCCAGTTTGACAAACTGTTTTTCTAGTCTCATACAACAGGAAATCAATTTTAATTTGCAGCTTTAATTTTCTTTACCATAAGAACTATTGCTTTAAAATTCAGAAGTGAGCACAAACACTATAGCTACTGTAACTCTTTCTCTAAGAGCAATTTAAAACTAAACTCTTTAAGCCATGTTCTTTTGTTGATCTTCACAATTACTTAGCAACAAAAATATCACTCTCAATGGCAAGCAATATTCCTTACATTTTGGAGCTGGTGGTTTTATTAAATATTTCTAAGTAAAAGCTATTCTTCAAAGCTATTTTAAAATTCGACTCTTAGACGGGGCCAGCAGTTAGCGTAATGGCTGTGTCGCTGGACTCCCACGTAGTCGACCGTGGTTTGCATCCCGGACCCGGTGGCTTAAACTCACACCAGGTGCGTGTGTGTGCATGCCCAAGATCCCGGGAGGAGAAAGGAGAAGATCCGGGAGGAGAATGGAGAAGAAGGGATTGCGGCATGGCCATCCCCCCTGGGGAGTGATTTCTCGCTTTCTGTCTCTCTGTCTGTCTGGCAAGTGCACGCGCCCTATAGCAAAAACCTCTCCAAAAAAAAAAAAAAAAAAAATTCAACTCTTAGAAAGTAAGTCAATTAAATGTATTACTTACACCAGTTTTTCCACTTCCTGTTTCTGCAGCCTGAATGGAAAAAAAAAGTTGACTTTACAATTTGTCAATTAAAGAAATCAAAATGACATGATACTATGTAGAAATCTTTAACATTTGACTGCTTCCTTTATTTTCACAGTGCCTCAAGATTATCTAGACTTACTATCTTCAGAATTTGCTCTCCCTTTTCCTTCCTATTATTACCATTCAAATGGGAGCCCTCTTCATTCTAAGGGTACCTCATCCTACAGAGCTATACTATGATATAATACCAAAAGAGTCATGAAAACACAATTGCAACCAAGTAATGTCTCTGCTTAATAACAACACTCCCACTGACAACAAATACTCAAATTCATTAACACGACAATTGAGGAAGAGCCCTAATTTGAAACATAATATTCCCCATTTTGACTCAAATTATACCCCTCAACACAAACACACATTTTATACTACTAAATTAAATTTCAGGATTATACCCTGCATTCTCTTACTCACTGTTTTTTTTTGTTGATTCTCTCTCTAGCAGAGAATATTTCTTTCATCTTTTCTTATCAAAAATATACTTGCAGGGCCAGCAGGTCACATGGTGGTTAAAGCCCTGGACTCCCACATGACCAACCATGGTTCAAGTCCCGGACCTGGCAGATTGAAAATCATGCCAGGTGCGTGTGCATTCATGCCCCCAAATTCCAGAAGAATGAAGGAGAAGGGATCTCAGCATGGCCATCCCTCTACAGGGTGATTTCTCACTGTCCCTCACATTGACTCTCTCTGTCTTTTTCTGGAGAGTGCATGTACCCTATGGCAAAACCCTTAAAACAAACAAACAAACAAACAAACAAACAAAAACTCTTAGGCAGTCCATTACGATCTCTCAAACGTGAATAACTGAACCTCCACTTGATTCCGATAGTACTTTGCATCTGTTATGCTGGTGCCACATTCTCTCTCTATGACATTTATTTTTGTACATCTTATTGTCCTACTTGGTTTACGCTTCTCAAAAGCAAGAAATATATCTTCTTTGCCTTTGTATTACAACAGTTTTACCTAATACCCTGAAAACAGCACATGTATCATAAATGTTTGTGAATAAAATTAATTTCATAAAAATATCTTTAACCTAGGGAATTATTAAAGTAGGTCCCAGACAACCCCAGAATTACGTGTCCCCAGCTCCCAATCACCTCTCCAAAGTTAAACATACCATAAGTACATCACCTCCTCCTAGGATCAGTGGGATAGATTCAGCCTGGATATCAGTTGGGAGACTGAAAGAATAGTTGAAGAATTTTAGTTAAATAACAAAAAAATCATCTAAGCTAATTAAGTCATGTTAAACTGTAAACCTAAACATATTTCATTTAGTGGGACCAGCAGATGGCATGGTTTTTACATTGCTGAACTCACACATGGCAGACCGTAGTTTGAGTCCCCAACCCGGTGGCTTGAAACTAATGCCAGGCACATGTGTGTACAAGCCCAAGATCCCGGAAGGAAAATGGAGGAGAAGGGACTGCCGCGTGGCCATCCCCCTGGGGGATGACTTCTCACTATCCCTCTCACTGTCTCTGTCTGTCTCTGGCAAGAGCAAGTGCCCTAAAGCAAACACCCCACCAAAAACAAAAATTTCATTTAGTAAATATAAACAATCCCTTTGGACCTAAAATATATCAAGTATAAAAAAGAAACTTTCCATAATTTAGAGAATCACCAGAAAAACTGAATTTTACTTACCCAACTAGATCCAAAATTATTTTATAAAGTCATTAGCAACTGTCTAACTTATGAAACATCCTTGTCACAATGCATGTGCACTTTATGTACTTACAGCCAGTCCATCTCTTCCACAGCTTGTGCAATTTCAGGCATAACACCCATCTCTGAAAGTAAAAATTAATCTTAAAATACACATATCCCAAACTTAACCATAAATCACATTGTTCCTGAAAATCACTATTCCCAGAACTAGGGAAAGGCTTTGAGGCACAGCTCAGTTATAACATGCTTAGTGTGGCACTGCAGAGAAAATCTTGAGTTGAAATCCAGGCTCTCTCCAGCAAGTGACCTGGGCAAAGCTATACCCCGTTTCCTCCACACAACATGGGACTTACATCATCTACCTTGCAGGGACACAGGAAGATTAGAGAGAGCAGTGATGCGGTGTGTTTGGTAAACGACTGTCACTCAGACATAGCAGCCTCCGATGCTCTACCTCCTATGCCTAGTAAAAAATCTGCCAGTTAGGGTGCTAGACTAGCACCTTAGTTGGTTTGTTTACAGATAACGTGGCAGCTATCTATGTGCCTTGAACCATCCAAGACCACGAGAACACCCTCGGCAACCTGAGCAAAATGAACAGGTAAGTGGAGAGGGCCTACGTTTATTGACAGCCATAATCAAAATTCTGGTCACTGAGTGCAAGGCAAGTGGTGAAAACTTGGGAAACAGGAAATGTCAGCTGAAGAGCTTTTCTGTTCTTAATCATATTCATACTGAAATTTCACTTCAAGGTCAGTCCTTAAGGAGTAAGTTGGATCATTTCTGACTGGGCTTTATCATCTTAGCATTTCTCAAATGAATTGTAGAGGGTAGTAATACATGGTGTAGTTAGTTGGATTAAACTTCTCTTCCAAATGAGAAGCAATTTTTATTTGAAGTCTGCATTTATAAAATGAAGATTGTATTATTATTACAAATGTTCATGTCCCTATGAAAATGACTATTCAAATATTCCTAAACCCCAGAAATAACCAATTCGAAATTTTGTATTTTTTGTCACTGTGAAAAAACATTAAGCAAATTTACAAGTTAAATATATTCTTATAAAAGTAGCTTGTTCCTTGCATCAATTGAGAAGAATCTTCAGTTTCAAAAAAGGTGGCTCTCCTAACTCTGAATCTCCCCAAGAAAATCTAGTGATACATATAGAGAAGCTAATGAACTCTCAAGCCAGGTAGGCTTTCTGAAAATTACGTCCATTACAGTCTAGCTATATTCTCTCTCCTAAAATACTAACAGCTTGAAAAAAGGGGAGTGATGGTCTTAAACACACTACATTCAGAACACTGCAAGCTGAAGCTATTTGCAAAACTGTTAGCAACTGCAGACTGCTTTCAGCATATTCCAAACAACTTCTTGTCTCATTCTGGTCATGTTCTCTGCTCGTTAACTATATTACTGCATTTTTAACAATTAAGGGGGAAACAGAAATAACCCAGGCCTTTAATTCTACTTTTGTCTTTATTTCATTCAATCACAGACTCTTTCTCCAATCCCTTACCCTAACATTCCTGAAATCTGTGTACAACTCTCATAGACATGAACAAACAAACAAACAAAAAAATTAAAAAAAAAAAAAGGAGAATCTGGGACCAGCAGTTGGCGTAATGGCTATGTCGCTGGACTCCCACGTAGTCGACCATGGTTCAAGTCCTGGACCCGGTGGCTTAAACTCACGCCTGGCGCATGTGCATGCGTGCCCAAGATCCCGAGAGGGGAATGGAGGAGAAGGGATTGTGGTGTGGCCATCCCCCCGGGGGGTGATTTCTCACTTTCTGTCTCTCTGTCTCTCTCTGTCTGGCTAGTGCACGCGCCCTATAGCAAAAAAACCTCTCCAAAAAAAAAAAAAAGAGAGACTCTAGAGAATCTAGAACTCCTCTGCAGAACTTGGCTCTAAAATCTCCTTTTAGGAAAGAGCTGGGAAAAAAAAAAAAACCAGCAACCACTTCAAGAGTAGATTTCCCCTTGACTCTTACTAGGTGATATATAATAATTAAAACATTAGAGATCCTCTCACCTGACTGTGGGAGAAAACTTTAAACATCAAATACTATAATATTTGAAGTCATTATAATAGTCTCACTTTCTGTCTCTCTGCCTCTCTCTGTCTGGCTAGTGCACGCGCCCTATAGCAAAAAAACCTCTCCAAAAAAAAAAAAAAGAGAGACTCTAGAGAATCTAGAACTCCTCTGCAGAACTTGGCTCTAAAATCTCCTTTTAGGAAAGAGCTGGGAAAAAAAAAAAAACCAGCAACCACTTCAAGAGTAGATTTCCCCTTGACTCTTACTAGGTGATATATAATAATTAAAACATTAGAGATCCTCTCACCTGACTGTGGGAGAAAACTTTAAACATCAAATACTATAATATTTGAAGTCATTATAATAGGAACATTAAAAGATAGCAAGCCTAACTTGATACATTTATTGCTATATACGTTTAGCGCGTTTAGTATCTCTAAGGCTGATTACAACAGCGTTTAGCTAGTGTGTATGCAAATGAAAATACTTTCCCTTTCCCTCCAACGTTAATTGTCAAGGTTGATACAATAGCGTTGAACAAAAGCAGATCAGGTTTATGCCTGCAACTTTTATTTTCGGGAAGACCTGCTTGAAAAAAAAAAAACTGGACAGCGGTAGTATGGTCATTTTTCCGAATGACCCCTCCCTGGGCCCAGATGACCCGCGGGCGAAAGAAGTTCCCAAAGGATTACTGCCACGTCGAAGAGGCGAGAGGCCTAGGGGTCCAGCTAGCAAGCCGCCGCCTCGTTTTTGCAGCCGTGGCTGCACTCGCAAGAGAGGCGAGTAGAGACTCGTAGAAGAGAAAAGGACAAAGATCAGATGCAGGACTGTCCCTGCCAACAGCTGGGCAGAAATGCTCCTCCCAAACCAGAGCCCCGCGGCGCGGGCCGCCGCCAATCCCAGCGCAGGACCCGAGGGAGCTGCGGCGGACAGTGCCCTCCGGTCTGCGCAGCTCCGGCCCCCAGCCCCGCACCGGGGCCCCCAGGCCGAGGCATGCAGCGAGCAGCCCACACCACCAGCAGCTTTCACCAACGCACCGGAGAAGGCCGCCATCTCGTCCGGTCGCCGCGGCTTCGCTCGCTCGTTCGTTCCCTCCCTCCTTCCCGACTGACACGCTGCAGCTGTGGCTGCGCGCGCTTCCGGCCCTGGGCCTTCGGCGTTCGGAGTCCGGGCGGAGACTCGGCCCCGAGAGAAAGGTTCCCACGGAAGGAAAATCCCGCCCTGGCTCCTCCCCACGCGGCAGTCACTGACCCAAGGGCGACCGGTGTAACTCGTCGTTGCCTTCCATAAGTACCTGGGACGGGTTACTATTAGCCATTATAATTGTTATCGTTTATTTGGAGCATGCTACGTGCCATCAGCATCACCTTTCCACAGAAAAAGACAGTTGGTGACTAGGGTCACACAATGGTCCCAGGCTGATTAGAGTCACACAATGGACCCACAGCAAAACTACGCCCTCTGGGTCCCTCGCAGATTGCCCCAGCCTCGGAAATAAACAGGGCCTTGTGATGCTTGAAGGATTTGAAGAGAATGTACTGAATTCAGTTGTCCAGGAAACCAACAATAGTGTGTCTGGCACTCGATGGGCATACGATAAATATTCTTTACTGAATAGGTAATCACCCATTTTGATGTGATTTGATCATTTCCTGTTTGACTTCCATGGAGTTTGGACTCCTTTCTCTTTGCAGAGTTAGAGGAAAAGTAAACCAATGGTTATTCCTCCCAACCACTTCCTCTGGAATTCATATCTTTAGATGAGGACGCTAAGATTCAAGAAAGGTAGGTAACTTCTCTAAATTGCCCAGCTACCAAATGGAAGCATGGGATCTGAGCCACATCTGCCGTTATAACTCAGGGCCCATTCTGTATGTACTGCCTGCTCCAGAATGTCATGGCAGAAAGGAAGCCCTCAGGCAAGATGGACAGGACAGTGTTAGAAGTACAGATTTGGGCCTCATACTCTCGGGATTTGAATTCTAGTTCTATTGACTAGCTGCATCACCTTGGACAAGTCATGAAACTTTATTTTATTCACCTACAAAATAGAAGTGAATAGAAGTACCTTCTTATAGGATTGTTATGAGGACTAACAGAAGATGCATAAAGTACATAGAATATGCATAGCACATGGTAACAACATGTGTTAGCCCTATTATTATTAAGATATATAAGGAGATTTATCCGAAACGCCTAAGGCCAAAGACAATACATTGAGGTTTGCAGCTTCAGGCCTCCAGGGGCACCATTCACATTATAGTCTATGTTTCTCATTGTACTTTTTTTAAAATGGAGATTAAGAAATTTTCTTTTATAACATTGATATTTATGTAAAATATAAAAATCAAAAATGATTCAGATGTCAAATGCAGGTCTGTTTTATTTCAAAAATGTTTGTTCTTGCTATTCCATCTCATTAGTGAGAGAGTTTATCAGTCATCTTATGTTAGGTTGCTTTGTAGTAACAAATAATCCCCAAATCTGATGACTTACAATCTCAGAAGTTTATTCTTCATTACATTATGTGGAGGCAATGTTTTGCTCTGTGTTTTCTTTATTCCAGGATACAGCTAGAGGAGCAAGTTCTTTTTTTGAACTTAAAAAAATATTTAAATTCTTGAAATTAAAAAAAAATATTTAAATATATTTTTTTAATTTCAAGAAAGTTTTAACTTTTAATAAATCAAAATCAAAGAAATGCTAAGAGAGCTTTGCTTAAAACTTAAAGCCAGGAAACAAGTTAGGATTCTGTTCAAATAGTAGGTGTATGAACCTATTGGCAGCTCAAGACAAGATAAAAATCCTTAAATTCAGAAAACAAAGCCTAGAAGAAAAATCAGTAATGTTTTAGTCAAAAGTCATAAGATTCTATTTCAACTGTTCAGTCTCATGTACTTGATTTATCTTTTGTTGTGGTCGATCTTACTGATTCAATTCTGGGATATAGGGACCAGCAGGTGGTGTGGTGGTTAAGGTGCTGGACACTCCCACATGGCTGACCACCATTCAAATCCCAGACCTGGTGACTTGCTTTCTCACTTTCTCTCTGGTCAAATTAAAATAAATAAATTAATAAATAAATAATTAAATAAATAATTCTTTAAAAAATTCTTGAATATCATATTTAACTCCAGATTTGTTCCTACCAATAAGTTAGCCATTTTCTTAGTTGTTTTTAAACTCTTATTTCTATATGTTTGTGTTTAGTTCTCCTGATGTAGCACTCCTTTCTTCTGGCATAGCACTTCTTGGAGATCTGGTCCGGTGCTGGTAAATTCTTTCCGGTTTTGTTTATCTGAGC
>NW_006159501.1:3343846-3353988 GCF_000334495.1 Tupaia belangeri chinensis
GAGACAGAAAGCGAGAAATCACCCCCCAGGGGGGATGGTCACGCCGCAATCCCTTCTCCTCCATTCTCCTCTTGGGATCTTGGGCACGCACGCACATGCGCCCGGCGTGAGTTTTTAAGCCACCGGGTTCGGGACGCGAACCGCGGTCGACTACGTGGGAGTCTAGCGACATAGCCATTACGCTAACTGCTGGTTCCCGTAGGGAGATTTTGATTTTCTGTATTACAGTTTTCATCCCTAACAGGTCCACCTGGTTCTTTTTTATAGTGTGTATTTCCTCTTTCAGATCTTGCAAGAACTTCCTAAGAACATCCTAGAATTCATCAGCTCCTTTCCCCTGCCTCTTCCGTAGTTCATTGTCTCTCTTTTCTTCCATCTCTGTTAGCTTTGTCACTATGAATATTCTAAATTCTTTATCTGAGATTTCCGTGAGTTCCATTGTACTGTCTGAGGGTGAAGAGGAGTTATTCTTTTCCCTTGGAGGAAAGGTATTTTCTTGCTTTCTCATATTTCTTGTGACTCTGCAGTGATTTCTAGTCATCTGATGCATTATACATTTCTTCCTAAATTTTGAATTTCCATCTGAGTGTTCAGAGGCATGCAGGAGGAGGCGATCTGCAATCTCTCTTCCGATCCGTTTCTTACTCTGTGTGTGTCAGATTCCATGGGAATTGAGGAATATTCTGACCCTAATCATATTCAGATGTTTGGTTACTATTCACTTGATCTGTCTAGACACTCAATGTCTGGAGGCTGAGCAGCCAAGGAATGAAGTTAAAGGAAAAAGGAGAAGAGTTAGAGAAGAAGAAAGAGGAAGATTAAGAAAAGAAAGAAAGAAATGAAATAGACGATAAAAGTTTTACATTTTAATTTTAAAAAGCAAAAAAAAAAAAAAAAACCTGTGCAGTGCACATATGCCCTGTGTGAAAGTAATATTTCACAGCTCAACTTCAGTGACTATTTCAGGATGGGCCTGGGTTTGAACCTTTCCTGAATGGGAGGGAGGAATGCACAAATTTGCATAATAAGGAGGGGCTTGAGTGCCCAGAGAATACTTTACCTTAAAAAATAAAAAAGAAAGACATAGGGAGACACAGAGAGACAGAGAGAAAGATTCAGAGGTAGCCCTACCCACTAGAAATTAATCTGAAGGGAGAAATCTCAGCAGAATATCTTCATTTTTAGTCCCTGAAAGCAGTATTTCACAGCTCAACTTCAGTAGCCATCTCCTCTCATTGAATTTTATTAATATATAAATGACAACACTGAGAGAAGCACTATAGCAGTTCTGAATGGATACTAAGTACCAGCACATTCCAAAGAGTAATACAAGATCATATATATATTTTTTTTGGAGAGGTTTTATGCTGTAGGGCGCGTGCGCTTGCCAGACAGACAGAGAGACAGAGAGACAGAGAGACAGAAAGTGAGAAATCACCCCCCAGGGGGGATGGCCACGCTGTAATCCCTTCTCCTCCGGACTCCTCTCGGGATCTTGGGCACGCACGCACGCACACGCGCCCAGCGTGAGTTTAAACCACCGGGTCCAGGACGCGAACCGTGGTCGACTACATGGGAGTCAGCGACATAGCCATTACGCTAACTGCTGGTCCCTACAAGATCATATAAATGCAGAACTTGCCAAAGAGAAATCTGAAGTCTGATTTTTGTAGCTTTGACCAATACCCACCTTGAAAGTATGAAAGGATTAAAGATGCAAACCAAGAGAAAACACTTCCCCCAAAAGAGTTGTTAAAGTGTTGTGGCATTTTCTCTCTCCAGGGAGAGAATAGGTTGCAGGGGCCTACTCAAGGAGCTTTTGATCTTAGAAAGTTTGGAAGCATGAGGATGGCTCTGAGAGCGATGCCTAAAAAGACAGAGTAGGAAAGAACAGAGAGGAGAGAGAAGGCTCCTGTGGGAGCAAACTGCATGTCCGACAACTGTGGAGAAAATGTGATGTTTCCCCCAAAGGCTAAGCAGACATTCAGGAAATGGTCTTGAAGCTTTTGTCAAAGGTAATGTGCCCAAAAGAGCTATCTGATTCAGCAGACAGACTCCCAAAGGACCCTGTTACATCTATATCTTCCAACTAGAAGACAGATACCACCCTCCCCATGAGAGTTGAACTTGGAAGATATCAGCAGAAGTATCTCCAAGACATCCACAAAAAATGGCCTTAGAGAGAAAGAAACAGCCTTGAACATGACCAAGCCAGAATGAGTTCACCAAAGCACTAGACAGACAATGCTGGGTATCCCTCTCACCCTTGGTCTTTATCAGTCCTCAGGAGGTCAGAACTAGTGGGAGAGGGGAGAGCATAGAAGAGACTGATCAGTCCACCATCCCTTTGTAGGCTTTTGACTTGGAGCAGGCCAGTCTAGAGAAGAGGAAGCTATCATTTTGGTTACAGTTGTGAATTTTGATCATTACACTAGACTTGATAGTTTTATTAAATAAGTAAAGCTATAATTGTGATGAAAGTAACCTCACCAGTGGCTTGATGGTTAAGACAGCTGGATCCCACATAGCCAGCTGTGCAGTTTGAGTCCTGGACCCAATGGCTTGAAAGACATGCTGGGTGTGAGTGTGTAAACGCCCAAATTCCAAAGGGAGAGAGAGCTGTTGGAGAAGTGGTTGTGTCATGACTACCTCTTATGGGGGGGGTGCTTTCTCATTTTTTGCCATTCTCTCTCTCTCTCTTTCTCTCAAACACACACACACACACACACACACACACACACACACACACACTTACCCTCTGGCAAACCGAAAAAAAGTAGCCCCACAACTTTAAAAAAAATAATTTATTTTTAAAATTTTATTTGTTATTATTTATTTGTTATTTAAAAATTTTGACTGGAGAGAGAGAGAAAGGGAAAGTGAGAAAGCAAGCTGCCGGGTCCAGGACTTGAACCATAGTCAGCCATGTGGGAGTCCAACACCTGAACCACTACATGACCTGCCAGCCTCATAACCCCACAACTTTTAATTGCCGGACAGTGACTAAAAAACTCTGGAATATAGCAAAGACTTCATCCATGTAAGAGAAAGAAGTAACACATAAAGATAATGTTTCAAGGTAGCAGATCCTACTTCCCTGGTGGTGCCCTATCAGTTTAGTTCATTTAATCCATATCGCCTTAATAGTTCATTATAAGGGGCCAGCCCCACGACCTCGTGGTTAAGGCAGCCAGATCCCACATGGTCAACGGTGGTTTAAGTCCCAGCCTTGGTGGCCTAAAAATCATGCCAGACGTTTGTGCATGTGTGCCCCAAATCCTGACAGGATGGAGAAATGGAGGAGAAAGGATCGTCGTCTAACCTCACCCCATCGGGGAGTGTTTTATTTCCCTGTCTCTCTGTATGTGTCTCTTTCTGGCAAGTGCATGTGCCCTCTGGCAATTTTTAAAAATGTAACATGATTATAAAATGTGTGTGTGTGTGTGGTAATATGAATTGGAACATAACGTGATCTACTCCACAGGTGGGCTAAGATCAGCCGACTCCTTCCCCAAACCAAGACAGAGGATGGGTGACTCAAATCCAGTATTCTACTGCACCAGTCTACCTAAAACAGGCTGATAAAATAGGGGCCTACTACCGGGTAGGTTCTCAAATCTCTGCCTGGTCTCACAAACCCAGCTACATACACATGGTACACAGATGGTGTCACTCTCCAGGCAGAACGGGGTCTTTAGTGAGAGAACAGACACCACCAGGTGGCGCCAAACTGCAACTGAAAGGGGGAAAAATAAGAAAACTGCCAGCTTGGTCTTGCCCCCAACATTTCTTTCTTTAATCTCATCATAACCCCACATTCAACGTAATTGGATCTTTTGGACCCTACTAATCATGTTATAGTGCAATTTTACAATATTATCCATGTACCAGAGGGATCACGCTATGTATCTTCAAGAAGGCTGTACGATGCACCAACGCAGAACAGATGGTTTTGCAACTGCTAGGATCGGCCTAAACATCCTCCAGGTACCCAGCCTGGTGAGGGAGGATGAAACTTGTGAAGAACTCTGTAGGTCAGCTGCCCCAAATCCACATACAGTCCTGTCTCAGTTCATTTATGTTCCTGTAATAGAGTAACTGAGACTAGGTCATCTATATATTAAAAGAAACTCTCATAGTTCTGGAGGTTGAGAAGACCAAGCCCAAGATACTGGCAAGTTCATTGCCAAGTTAGTGTCTGGTCTCCACTTCCTGGATGGTGCCTTGAACATTGCATCCTCCAGAGAGGAGGAATGCTCTGTCCTCACAAGGCAGGAGGTAGAAGAGCAAGACACTGAATGCTGCTAATGCTTGTGAAACCTCTTTTATACGGGCCTTAGTCCCATTCAGGAGAGAGAAACCCTCATGGCCTAATCACCTCTAAGGGCTCACCTTCCATTTTGATAAAGGAAAGAGAGTGGAAGGGGAGAGGGAAAGGAAGAAAAGTAGGTGTTTTGGACAAAGTCTGACCATGTTGCCACCCTCTCATCCCAGACTCCCAATTAGCTAGGATTACAGGGTATGCCATGACACTCAGCATGTTCAGGTAGATCCTGGAACTGAACCTGTGACTCCCATGCAGCTTCTAGCCGCCCAACCAGTGGCACTATCTATGTACCACTGTGGTTGGGCTTTTTAACTCCACCCACCTCACCCCACCCCTCTACTATTTATTTATTTTTAATATTGCTACAGGGTGTGCATGCTCACCAGAGAAAGAAAGAGAGAGAAAGTAAACAATCACTCCCCAGGGGGATGGCCATGCCACAATCCCTTCTCTTGCACTCTCCTCTCAGGATTTTGGGCACACACACACACCACCATGATTTTCAAGGTCTGGGGCTCCAACTCTCGGGGCCTCATGGGATCCCACTGCCTTAACCTTCACACCACCTGCTTAATGCCACCACACTGGCAGTACCTGAAGTTGGAAGGGAACATATTCCAAACACAGTACTCTCCTTTCCTGCTTGACTTTCTTCATTATAGACATTGGGAAGGAGAAGAAGGGGGAAGAATCACCTTTCCAGACTCCTTTGTAGAGTGAGACAGCCCAAGACCCAGCTTGCCTGGAGAGGTATAAATGGCAGCTCCTGGTTGGGACTTCCAGAAACGCTCCTTAGAGGGGAAATGGTCTGATGTGTCATGCACCCTTCTGCCTCCTGGAATCTTGACGTGATGCCTAGAAAGGCAGCAATGAGCCACGAAGATAAAAGCTTTATACTAAGGCTATTGAAGCAGAAAATAGGAGAGTGAATCCTTAATGATGATGAAGAGCTAGGTTGCCAGCCCAGGCCTGTGTACCTTCACACTTCTTGTGACTTGAGAAAGCCTCACTTAGTTAAGCCCCTTTGCATTTTCTCTTGTCTGCAGCCAGATGCATTCCTAAGAGGTGCAGAAGAGAAAGGAGCTGAAACACCCCTCAGGGTGGATGTCGTGCCATGAATCATCCAGGAAAATCTTTCTGGATGTTCTGCAATGTAACAATGAGCAACCTAGTGTATCTGCAAGGAGAGGAGGCATCGCCTGGAGAGTGAAGGTACCATCCAGAATGTTCTTTGATTTCACAGTCATTTCCTCATGGCCCCAGATGAAGAAAAAAAGGACCACGTACATGGGGGATGCAAGCTGAGCCCAGTGGAGGCAATGTAAGACAAGTTAGGTTGTTAAGTTTGTGCTTTCGTTGACCTCCTCCTTAGTCCTTATTCCAGGTGAAGCAAGTTGCCTGGTTCCTGAGGATTTAGCCACCACGAAGAAGGAAACAGCAAGAGAGAGATGTTTTACTCTAAAAGAAATTGAGTTAAAGAGATATGCTGCTGGCAACAGCAAGTGCCATGGTGGTTGAGGCACTGGACTCCCACATGGCCGACCTTGGTTCAAGGCCCAGTCCCAGCAGCTTGAAAATCATGCTGGGTATGTTTGCATGCATGCCCAAAAGCCCAAGAGGAGAATGGAGGAGAAGGGACTGTGGCATGGCCATGCCCGGGCAGTATGGGAGGTGATTTCTCACTTTCTCTCTCACTGTCTCTCTCTGTCTTTCCCTGGTGAGCATGCATGCCCTGTAGCAAAAACCGAAAAAAAGAAAAGGAAAATAAGAAATGTATGCTGCCCAAGTCCTCCCTCAGAATACGTGATATAAGCCCAACCATCACTCCATAGCCATCTCCTCCCTCCTAAATGCTGTCTAGGAAGTTTTGCCTCATATTGCACATTACAGGAGAAAAAGGACTCAGGAGTATTTGCTCTGAATCTTGAATGCCACTATGACCAACCTCCTATCAATAAGCCACATTTCTCTCCTCTAGCTCCTAGGTGGACAGGCTCCTGAAACTACCTCTGTAGGGTAGCACACACCACGCCCTCCATGTTTATTCCCCTGATTTCTTTCAGCCTTAGACCCGCCATTCTCCTCCACAAATTTTAGTTTCCAGGATATCAAACTGTGGCATGCCTTGCATACACCAAATTGCCTTGGACCACTGTGTATTTTCTTTGTTTTTCTTTCTCCCAGAAGTACGTTCCCCTTCTAGTTTTGGTTATCTGTGCTGTGTAACAGCTACCCCAAAATTTAGTGCCTTGATATAGCAACCAATTTACTTGCTCATGCAGGTCCAGGGACCTGGGAAGGGCTACGCTGGTTGGTTCTTCTGCTCCATTCCCTGGGTCTTTCACTTGCCTGCATTCCACTGGCATTCTGACTGGGCTTCTCAGAACCTCATGACCATGTGTGGTGCCCCATTGAGGGTAAACTCCATACATTGAGCTCCTATCTTTTCACCCTGAGACTGACCCACTGGATTGACTGAGCCTCATGAACATCTTGTGACCATTCATCTTGCCTCATGGAATCAGCTTGTGTTCAGGACTGGTCTGGAGATACACACCCTTGTCCCACCTCAACATCTTAAGACCAGAGGCACTGATTCAATGTAGAAGCTCTTGTGACTGCTAATCCACAATGGCCTTTTGTTGTCATCCTCAAACAATAAGATCTAAACATGTAACAAATGTATATAGGAGCAATGCATACAGAAATCAGGCCTCTGACTTGGAGACAAGGAGTCTGTGTTGATCCTTTAGGCAACGTATATATTCTTTGATCATAATATATATAGCCTGAGTTGATACTTAGGACAGTAAGGACCATTTTTCACGTGACTATCAGCAGATCATCCTGTCCTTTGTAAGTAAACTCATGTCTTGCCCTGCTGGACCTCTGGATGTGTTCCTAGGGGTTAGTAAACATGGGCAAGCCTCCTCAGTTTGGGGCTCCCCCAGTACACTCAGTGCCCCCATGTATGGCCTTTCTCCCTGCACACGGTCAGCTTGGACCTTCTCGTAACAGGGTTTATATCAGAGAAAACAGATTTCCTGCTTGGTAGCTGGGTTCCCTAATAATTTATTCCACATCGAGCAGGCCCCTGACCTCATGGTTAAGTTGGATCCCATATGGTTGACCATGCAGTTCAAACCTTGCAACCAGTAGCCTGAAAAATATGCCAGGCATGTGTCCCAAAATCCCAAAAGGATGAAGAAATAGAGGGATTGCAGCATGGCCACGCCCCCTGGGTGCTTTCTTTTCCCTCTTCTCTCTTTGTCTCTTGTCTATCTACTTCTCTCTGGTGAGTGCACTTGCCCTCTGGAAAAAATTTTTTTAAAAAGAAGAGGAAGAATGTATTCCACAAATAGAAAGCAGACATTGCATCTCTTACGCCAGCCTTGGAAGCAGGCAGCATCACTTCTGCCAACTTCTATTGGCTGGTACAAGCCACACAACCAACTGAGATTCATGGAGAAGAGAAATAAATTTTCCCTCTCAATGCAGTGAATGAACAGATTTGCATCCATTTATAATATTTATAATATACCTATCTATTATAACAGAGTATATATATATGTATAATATACCTATCTTTTATAACAGAGTAGATATATTTATAATATATCTATCTATAAATACATCTGCCTTCTTGGCAAGTTGCTAATTAACATTAAGATTCAGTTAAGCTAACACCTCACAGCAAATCTTGGTGCCCCAGTGTTTGCTTCTCCTTTTGCTTAAATTCCTGACTCTTAGCCGAATATATGGGTCTCCAGAATAAAAGTTCCATTTCCCAGCCCTCGTAGTAGCTAGCCATATGTTTGATTGTTCTGGCTAATGGCATAAAAACAGAGGTGTCATCTGTGACTTCTGGGTGTTGTCCTTAAGGGAGGTGGTGCATTCTTCTTTTCTTCCTTCTTAATGTTGGCTGGAGTTGGGATGTGATAGCTGGGTTTTGAGCAGCCATGTTGGACCATGAGAAGAGAGCCATATACTGAGACTGACAGAACAAAACGAAGTAGCCAAAACTTGTGACCCTAGACTTTTTATGTAAGAGAGAAACAAAGCACTCTCTTCTTTTGTTTGGGATTTTCTGTCCCACACAGTCCAAACAAATGCTGGCTTATAAACCTCCATTCATTTTCTATTGGTCCAAAACAAGTGCCCCCAAATGTAGTGACTTAACACAACGAACATTTATTCTTGCTCACAGCTTGGGGAGCAGCTTGACTGGGCCATTCCACTCGGCACCCCTGTTGCTGCAGAAGTCAGGCTGCTGGCTGGATTGTGATCATCTGAAGGCTTGACTGGGGCTGGAACATGAGCCGTGCAGGGAGTGACTGTGCTGGCCCTTAGTGGGAGGCCTCTGTGCTCCTCCCTGGGAACGTCTGCCTGGGGCTACGTTCGCAGTCTTGCAATGCAGCCCCTGGGCTCCCTACCTTTTCCCACCGAAGTGAGCAAAGCCAGACAACGAGGCAGGAGGAGTGCTCTCCACCGTCACTGCTGCACTAGCTCATCGGCCACACAGGCCTGTTGAGTGTGACAGGGGACCACACACATGCAGCTGTGAGCCCCCGTGCACCAGGACCATCTGGGGGCTGGCTAAGAGGCTGGCTGCCACCCCCCACTCCCTGCTTCCCAAACAGACTCCTAATTTGCCCGTGGAGCAGAGGGTGATCCCTCAGTCTCAGGAAAACATGTACTCACACAGCACCCACTAGGATAAATCATGTTACACCCAGACCAGCCACTGTCATTAAATTTGTTGGCTTAGCTTTTCCTGTTTTTCACAATTTACCTGACTCAGAGAGCAGTTTGAAGACAGGGAGGCTCACATTTAAACATCCTCTTTTTTCCTCATGTATTTTCTGCAGCTTTTGAGCTGAGCAACAATCATTGAATTTTATGCTTTTGTCAAAATAAGCTGTCAGAAACTGGTCCAGATCTATTAGAATGCAACATCATTCTCACTGCCCCGGCATTCACCTTATGGTGCAGGGACCAGAGAGGGCCTGGCAAACAGACATAAATCCAGAGATCTATAATTCTGTATCCCCTGCAGAAGTGCCCATAAAGCCCATCACTCCAGATATACGGGGAGAGTGAGACAAAGGGCAACCCGGATGAGTTTCAGAGGGGCTGTAAAACAGGAAAAGAGATCTCACTAACTGTGTGGCTCTCATTATAAGCAAGCCAGGCAGGGACCTGATTTATGGACGGGTGCTGACTGGCCGGCGGGCATGAATGTCACTCTCTTTCCTACGCCCGCCATCTTGAGTCCTCCTCAGCCCCCGTGAATGATGCTGATGGCTCCCTGGAAAATGGTGCCGCATAGAGTCTGAGCAAAATAAAAGGGCCTGGAGGCTGTGGGTGCATAAGAACAGGCTGTGCACTGGGAACATGGGCTGAATCCAGCAGCCCAGAACCTGCCAGAATGCCAGAGTTCCATCACCTGTGGTGGGGAGCCATCTTGGCACCAGCACTCAGAGTTCAGGCTTCCCTGTCAGCCTCCTTCTCAGTGTCCTTGCTCCACTGGACCTGCTACTGCCTATAAAATTGATGATCAGTTTTCTTGTTAACCAAGTCTCCATTTTTTAAAAGAATGGTTTAACTTTATTATTTATTTATTTATTTAAATTTGACCAGAGGGGGCAGAGCAAGAGAGAGAGGGAAAGTGAGAAAGCAAGCCACCAGGACCAGGACTCGAACCTCGGTCAGCCATATGGGAGTCCAGAGCCCCTAACCACCACACCACCTGCTGGCCTCCCTCTGATTTTTTTTTTTTTTTTTTTTTTTTTGGGCGTGTCCCCCCACCACAACA
>NW_006159501.1:3354200-3365820 GCF_000334495.1 Tupaia belangeri chinensis
CAGGTAGACTTCCCAAGGCTCTTGGCTCAGGCAGTGTTTTTTATTTTTTTGTCTTTTAATTTTTTTTTTTTTTTTTTTTTTTGAGCAGGCTGACAAGGCATCATGACATACATTTTTCAAAGTCTGTATCATTTGATTTCTTCCATGAGAGATGCAGAGTGAGAAAGAGAGCACCCTCCAGTGGAAGCCTCATGCTGTGATCCATTTCCAGCCTCAGCCAGCCCAGAGGCGCATGTGTGAACCCAGTGCCTGCAGGGAAACCTCAGGATGTGAGACCACCACCTTCACTGTGGGTCCAGTGTCACAGAGCATTGCCTTACCGCTGGACCACTATCACCAGCCAAGACAATTAGATGCACTAAAAAGGAAGGTAGGCAAAAAATGGAGGGGGAAGAATTCTTCAGAATGGCTGGAGAAATGATTCTGAGTACAGAAATGTATACCACCTGGCTTCTATGATGTGGCAGTTATAAAAGTGAGACTTGATCAAGTCTACTTCAGCTCCAGCTCTGAAAGGTGATATTCTAGTTATAGTGACTGCATAACAGATTTTCATAAAATGTTATGGCTTAAAACATCCATTTATTTTATTCATAGATTCTGTGGGCAAGGAGCCTGGGCAGGGCACAGCAGGGAAGGCATATTTCAATTCCACAATACACAACACCTCCACTCGAAAGGCGCAAAGGCTAAGGACTGGAATCATTTGGCCCAATTATTAACAAGAGGGTTTGATGTCCAGCTTGGTGATATGGTAACCAGGGTTCTTGATCAGCTGTGGCATCGCATGTGGCTTGGCCTTTCTCAGAACATCGTGGTTTTATCCCAAAGGTGAGCATCCCAATGGCCGTGTGGCCTTGAATAACCAACATTCAGAAATAAAGCAAGGTCATTTCCTCTTCATTCTATTAATTAAGATCATGACAAAGGTTTTCCCAGATTCAAGGGGAAGGATTATAGATCCCACTACTTGAAAGAGGAATGTCAACATTACATTGTAAGAAAAACACACGGGACAAGATATAAGTTGGGGGACCAGCAGACAGAGTAATGGTTACGTTGCTGGACTCCCATGTAGTTGGCTGCAGTTTGAGTTCCAGATCTGGTGACTTAAAATTCATGTTGGGTGCGTGTGCACACGTGCTCAAAATCCCATGATCATCCTTTCTAGGGGGTGATTTCTCGCTTTCTGTCTGTCTCTCTGTCTCTCTGGTGAGCACACGTGCCCTATAGCAAAAATCACTGAAAAAAAATATATAAGTTGATGTGATCAGTTATTAGAGTTCTCTACAGAAACAGAACCAATAGGCTATGTATTCCTCTAGAAAGAGGTTTATTTAAAGGACTTGAATTGGGGCCAGCAAATGGCATAGTGGCTACATCACTGGACCTCCACATGGTCGACTGCGGTTTAAATCTTGGACCTGGTGGCTTGAAAATCACATGGGGCACAAATATGTGCATCCCCAAGATCCCAGGAGGAGAATGGAGGAGAATGGATTGCAGCATGGCCATCCTCTCTGGGGGAGGTGATTTCTTGCTTTCCCTCTCACTGCCTCTCTGTAGTACGTGCACATGGCCTATGACAAAAACTTAAAATTTTTTTTTCTTGAGTCTGTATCAGAATATAACAATTTAGGGAACCAGCAGTTAGCGTAATGGCTGTGTCGCTGGACTCCCATGTAGTCGACCGCGGTTCGCGTCCTGGACCCGGTGGCTTAAAACTCACACCGGGCGCGTGTGTGTGTGTGCCCAAGATCCCAAGAGGAGAATGGAGGAGAAGGGATTGCAGCGTGGCCATCCCCCCTGGGGGGTGATTTCTCACTTTCTGTCTCTATGTCTCTCTCTGTCTGTCTGGCGAGCGCATGTGCCCTATAGTGAAAACCTCTCCAAAAAAAAAAAAAAAAAAGAATATAACAATTTAGTCTTTAAAACGTTAGAAGTTTAACTTTAGGTATACAGTTTTATCTAAATAAAAACCTAAAATGGTAAAAACTTCAGTAGGAAGTTTGCATGGCATTTCATTGAAGAGCTAAAACCATTAACATTGAAAGACATTTAATAATTCCTCCTCTAATGGTTTTTTTAATCCTTGGTGTTTAATTTAGTTTTTCCCCATAGCAGAGGGTGTCTTATCCTGATGTTTAATAGCTTCTACATTTTCAGTTAGTACTTTGCCCTACTGAAACACATTATTAATTACTCATCAGTGTCTCCGAATCCTTGCTCTTTGGGTTAATATTTCCATTGTAGCTTTTTATTAGAGGCAACTCAAGGATAAACTGAAGGACTTGACCATAGTTTTGCTATAATAGAAAAAGAAATCTTAACTCACGAAGGTTCTGTTTATTGAGATAAATTTTCCTTGAGCCTATATTCTTCTGCTGGAGAAAATAAGTGATTTTTAACAGTTGCAATCTCTCTTTTAAACCAAAAGGGTTAATCAGTTATAGCATCAACATGTCCATGAATAATTCATGCAGTCAGTAAAAATTTATTCAGGGCCTACCTTCAAGCTGGGTTTATAGAGATTAAAAAGCCATTGTCCTTGTCCACAAAGAATTACAACATTTTGCTTTTGTAGCTGCCTTTTGAATTTTTGAATTATTGGTGTTATTTGAGACTCCCTAGGCATCCCCAGCCCATGGACAGGAATGGTAGTCATTGCAATATGAAACACTGTAATTTCACTGGGTTTGCTCCCAGCTGGTGACACGAGACCCTCTGTCATTTGTACAGTCCCCACCAATATTTCTAGGGAGCCCTGGAGGTGTTGAAGACATGTTGGCGAACAAGTCTATTTCTCTGGCCTCTGCCAACCTCCCCTTTACGTTGCCATATGGATCTGTCTGTGGCCTACGCTATCTGGGGGCTGCGTGGCTATTACTTGCAAAGCTAGGGAGGATGCCTTCTTTCTTTTCTTTATTCTCTGCTAGGTTCAGAGTGTTTTGTTCCAGGCAGTTTGTCAGAAAAGACATTCTAGAAGATTCTCACAAATACCAGGAATGCTAAAATACAAAAACAAAAGCACAACTTTTAAAATGAGGGGATGAGTTGATAAGAAAGTAAAAGAAATCCCGAGTCCTGGCAACAGGCTAGTAAATCCAGGGAAGAAGCAAGAGCTGTCATCAGCTTCAGAGACCCCCTAGGAACCAGATCGCCAGAGTTTTTGATTTCAGAGCTGAAAACAGAGGTGGGGTGTGGTGGTGGGGTGCAGTGGTGATGGTGACAAAGGCTGCTGTGAAGAGATGGGGAGTGGATCTCTGAACACCCTACAAAGTTAGGACTCATGAAGAATTACCCAAAAAATCCTGTTAAAAAAGAGGACAACAAACACCTTGACCGTTCAGCTGCAATCTGAGTGGCTATGGGAGCGTCCATTGAGAATCCGCGGCCACCCCTCTTGGAATTTCAGGGCCCAAATTTACACTACTTTTATCATCTGACAGAACCTACGATCTTAAAGTTGACCAGTCTCTCAGATACCTTGTGGAAGTGAAGGCAAATCTTCCAAGGTGAAAGGTGCACTTAAACCCAGGCCTCAAAGGGTCCTCGTAGATCAGGTTCCACAGCATATGAGTGAATGGTAACACACACACACGCACACACATGCACACACATACACACAAGCACACACGCACACACACACACGCACACACACTAAAAACTGAATCTAGGCTGGCCCCTCAGCCTAGTGTAAAGGGAGCCAGATGCCACATGGTGATCACTGTTTGAATCCTGCCTCCAAAGCTGAAAAAACGTGTGTGTGTGTGTGTGTGTGTGTGTGTGTGCTCCAAATCCCAAAAGGATGGAGAAATGGAGGAGAAGGGATTGTGGCATGACCACACTCCACCAGAGACTCCAATCTGTCTTTCTTTGACAAGCACACAGGTCCTTTGGCAAAAAAATAGATCTTCAAAGACTTCAGATATTAGAAATATCAGGTAGAGAATATAAATTATGTTTCATATGCTTCTAAAAATAGGTATAGAAACTTAAGTAAAACTTAAGAAAGTGGAGACTGGCAGGTGGTGTGGTGGTTAAGGTGCTGGACACTCCCACATGGCCAACCATAGTTCAAGTCCCAGACCTGGTGGCTTGCTTTCTCTCTCTCTCTTTCTCTCTCTGTGTGTATGTATATGTGTGTATCTGGTCAAATTAAAATAAATGAATGAATAAATAAAACTGAATAAAAAATATTAAAAAAAAAAAAACGACTTAAGAAAGTAGCAAGATGACCAACATGCTAGTCCTTCTATACTTACCTGGCAGGGGAGATACCGTGATCACAAAGGTGGTTTTCCCAGGGCGAGGTTTATTCATTGCACCAGATATACTGACCCCTGTGATTTCCTGGGGAAACCTGACTGCATAATTTGTGGTAGTGAGGGACTGCATTTGCGCTTTCCCCCTGGGGAAGGGGGAAGAGAGAACTTGTAGAAAAAAACCAAGGGACTGGCAGGTGGCATGGTGGTAAAGGGCACTGGACTCCCACATGGCCAACTACAATTCAAGTCCCAGACCTGGTGGCTTGCTTTCTCTCTCTCTCTTCTCTCCCTCTTGCTCTGTCTCTCTCTGCTCAAATTGAAATAAATAAATACAGTTAAATAAAATAATTCTTAAAAAAATAAAAACAAACAAACACACATATATACTCATACATAGATAAAAATAACTGATATTAAAAACTTGATGGAGGGGACCAGCAGTTGGCGTAATGGCTATGTTGCTGGACTCCCATGTAGCTGACCGAGGTTTGAGTCCCAGACCCGATGGCTTAAACTCACGCCGGGTGCGTGTGCATGCGTGACCAAAATCCCAAGAGGAGAATGGAGGAGAAGGGATTGCAGTGTGGCCATCCCCCCCGGGAGTGATTTCTTGTTTTCTGTCTCTCTGTCTCTCTCTGTCTTTCTGGCGAGTGCATGCGCCCTATAGCAAAAACCTCTAAAAAAAAACAAAAACAAAAACAAACAAACAAACAAACTTGATGGAGGATTGGTTGAGGGTGCAGCAGAAATGCCATAATCTGGGATACTAAACCACATGGAAAGGTTTTTTGCTTTATTTTTTTAAAAGAATTATTTATTTCATTCCACTTGTTATTATTATTATTTAAATAAATTTGACCAGGCAGAGAAAGAGAGAAAGGGAAAGCAACAAAGTAAGCCTCCAGGTCCGGGACTCCAACTGCTGTCGGCCATGTGGGAATCCAGAACCCTTAACCACCATCCCACCTGCCAGCCCCAACACATGGAAAGGTTTTACATTCACGTCCTGAGGCTTCCCCTGCCCATGCTAGGTACATGTGTGTGCATATACCTATGATCCCAGCTGGCCGTGGGTAGGGGTGGACAAGGGAATGAATACCCTTTTGGGAGTGCCTGTCTTTTTATCATTCTTTGTTTCTGTCACTATCTGTTATGCAAAAAAATAAACTTACAAAAACTTTGATGGACAGATTAAACATAGACAATGCTGAAAAGGAAATTAGTGAGCTGGAAGACATCTAAAATTACGATGAGCACAAAGACAAGGAGATGTAAAATGTGAGAGACTGTAATATATACAGGAGACAAAAGCTGATTATACATTTAGAAAGAGTGATTTCCAGGCAGAAACTAAAGATAAAATGACAATTTTCTGTGATTAAAACACACGAAGGTAGAAGGGAAAACTTTTATGCTCAACTTTTGAAAATAGTCTCTAGAAGGTAAGACCAAGTTGCCTTATAAAGAAAGAAGTGTTGGGGAACCAGCAGTTAGCGTAATGGCTATGTCGCTGGACTCCCACGTAGTCGACCGCAGTTCGTGTTCCAGACCCGGTGGCTTAAAACTCATGCCAGGCGCATGTGCGTGCGTGCCCAAGATCCCGAGAGGAGGATGGAGGAGAAGGGATTGCAGCGTGGCCATACCCCCTGGTGGGTGATTTCTTGCTTTCTGTCTCTCTGTCTCTGTCTGTCTGGCAAGCACACGCACCCCATAGCAAAAACCTCTCAAAAAAAAAAAAAAAGAAAAAAAAGAAAGAAAGAAAGAAAGAAAGAAAGAAAGAAAGAAGTGTTGGGAGGGAGGGTTTATATACATTCATATATGAGTGTTATGTTAGTTTAATGTTTATTGTACATCTTACTCCAACAGAACAATTTTCTCTTTATCCTGGTTTATATTTGCTTATTTTTTCTGTCCTTCCCTGCCTTCACATTGAGCTTTCTTTATTCCCTTATTCCATTCTATTTCTGAAGATACACATTGTATTTATTTTTTTAAGAAAAGTATAATTAGCAGAATATTTTTCTAACAAAATATGCAGTTATTTAGTATCTTAGTCTCCTCCCCATCGAAAAAGGACTTTATCCCATTATTGACTGGACGTCCCCCTTCCATACCCCTTGTTTGTGCTGTTAAAATTGTAATTTGCCTTTTTCTCAATATTTTATTAATACTAGGAAAATTTCCCCATGTATCAAACATGAAAGAATTTTGCCATGAATACTCATGGATTTATCACTGCGATTCTATCGTTAATGTTTATCATATGTCTTTCTTTTTACTTATGCCTACCCACTAATCCATTTTATTTGCTGTGGCACTTTAAAAAAAAGTGTATTACAGATCTTTATATATTACAGAACTTCGCTTTTGAATAACAAAAACAAAAAAAGCTATTCTCATTTATGTCAATCACTATATAATTTGCCTTTATTTTTAGAGATTTTTGCTATAGGATGTGTGTGCTTGCCAGAGAGACAGAGATAGAAGGCAAGAAATCACTCCCAGGAGGGATGGCCACGCTACAATCACTTCTCCCAGGATTTCTGGCACGCACACACGCATTCAGCGTGAGTTTCAAACTGCTGGGTCTGCAACTTGAACTGCAGTCGCCCATGTGGGAGTCCAGTGAACTAACCATTCCACCATCTGCCGGTCCCAATTCGCCAATGTGTTTTACCAGTTTATTTGCTGGCTCATGAAGTTGCTGAGTTTTGCATTTGTATGAGTCTCTGGTCAGGGCTATTCTCAGTTTGTAGTTCCATGTAATTTGTGAGTGAGGGATATGGAGGGGTTGGGGGATTGGGAATGACCTGCTTGAATTTATAGCAAATTAGAATAAATAATCTTCAAGTAAAAGACTGGGGATTTCTTCCTAATTAAAACTATTTATGAAATTTATATCCATCTCAGCTGCTAAGAGATATTATGGGAATCTGGGACAGCTGGCCGTGTGGTGGTTAAGGTGCTGGAATCCCACATGGCCTACTATAGTTTGAGTCCTGGACCTGGTGGCTTGCTTTCTCTCTCTCTTCTTTATCTGTATGTGCATATCTCTGGTGAGCATGCATGCTCTATAGCAAATTAAATAATAATAAAATTAAATAATTATTTTTTAGAAAAAGAGATAAGGGAATCTTAGAATTTTTTTAAGAATTTTTTGCCTTAGGGCACATGTTCTCACAACGAGAGAGATAGAGACAGATAGAGACAGAGACAGTGATAGGGAAAGTGAGAAATAACCCGCTAGACTATTTCTTTTCTTTTTTTTTTTTTTCCCGAGAGGTTTTCGCTTATAGGGCGCGTGCGCTCACCAGACAGACAGAGAGAGATATAGAGACAGAAAGCGAGAAATCACCCCCCAGGGGGGATGGTCACGCTGCAATCCCTTCTCCTCCATTCTCTTCTCGGGATCTTGAGCACGCACGCACACGTGCCCGGTGTGAGTTTTAAGCCACCGGGTCCAGGACACGATCCGCGGTTGACTACGTGGGAGTCCAGCGACATAGCCATTACGCTAACTGCTGGTTCCCCTGCTAGACTATTTCTGAAATGACTGACTGGATATTCTAGGCTTTCTGGAGAAAACAGAATTTCACAAAGCGCTTTCGATATTATTTTATTATGATGATTAAAATTTATATTCTTTAGGGACCAGCAGTTAGCATAATGGCTATGTCGCTGGACTCCCACATAGTCGACTGCAGTTCGCGTCCCAGACCGGGTGGCTTAAAACTCACACCGGGCACGTGTGCGTGCGTGCTCAAGATCCCGAGAAGAGAATGGAGGAGAAGGGACTGTAGTGTGGCCATCCTCCCTGGGGGTTGATTTCTAGCTTTCTATCTCTCTCTCCCGGGAGCGTATGTGCCCTATAGCAAAAATTTCTCTAAAATAAAGCCCAAACTATGCTCTTTATAAAGAGCTACTGTAACATCCAATCAAATACAAAAGTATGACACCTGTAACAAGTAGCATTTAAACGTCCTAATTCAATTTTATTATGCAATTTCAGATGTAAAATAGGAGCAACTTTGTGTGATAAACTGTCTCTTTGGTCTCTAATGTGCATAAACAAAAGGGTTAAGTGCTGAATCATTAAAGACTTTTAGCTTAATGGGTTTTTAGCTGATAGGAGCTAAAAAGCTGAGCTGCTTCAAAATGAATCTCCCATTAACAATAGCTCTACATGGAAGAATTAACTTGAGAAAAATGATTCCTTTATGTGAGATATTGTGAAGTAATTTTTGTCTGATTCCATGGCAGAAATGTTTATGGCCACCACAGCGCAGAGAATGAGAATTACATCTTATTTTAGTTGAGGTGTACTTGATATACGGTGAGGAAAGGGAGAAAAGGGAGAAAAGGGAGCAATTATCTAACCATTTTTTCCTTCTCATCAAAGGCTTGTAAGAACATTAGGTTGTTACTCCTCTTCTCTTCTCTTCTCTTCTCTTCTCTTCTCTTCTCTTCTCTTCTCTTCTCTTCTCTTCTCTTCTTCTCTTGTCTTCTGTTTTGTTATAAGGTGAGTGTACTTCCTGAATCCAGAGAGGGACAGAGAGAGGGGGAAGGTGAGAAATCACCCCCCAGGAGAGATGGCCATGCCACAACTCCTTCTCCATTCCCCTCCCACATGAGTCTGGCATGATTCTCTCTTTTTTAGAGATTTTGGCCTGAGGGCATGTATGCTCTCAGAGATAGAGAGACAGAGAAAGAGAGAGGGAGAGGGAGAAAGTGAGAAGTAACCCCTCCAGGGGGAATGGCCACACTGCAATCCCTTCTCTCAGGATCTTGAGCATATATGCGCATAAGCCCAGTGTGATTTTCAAGCCACCGGGTCCAGGACTCGAACTACAGTAGACCATGTGGGAGTCCAGTGATGTAACTGGTACGCTATCTGCTGGTCCCTACCCTGCCATGATTCTCAAGGTGCCAGATCCAGGACTTGAACAATGCAGTCTATCAGGTGAGATCCAGCACCTTAACCTCCACCCAACTGTTGGCCCCAGGTTACTACTCCTTAAAATGGGTATATTCTAGGATCTTCTCTATTAATATTGTGAGCATTAAACAAAACATGGTTTCAATGACCAGCATGTGACCTTGGTTTGATCACCATGATTAAGAGCCTCAATTTTCTAATTACTGTTTTTTTTTTTTTTTGAGCGTGTTTTTCTTTTTTTTTCTTTTTTGCTATAGGGAGTGTGTGCTCGCCAGACAGAGAGAGACATAGAGACAGAAAGTGAGAAATCACCTCCCAGGGGGGATGGTCACGCCGCAATCCCTTCTCCTCCATTCTCCTCAGGATCTTGGACATGCATGCACATGTGCCCGGCGTGAGTTCTAAGCCACCGGGTCCAGGACGTGAACCGCAGTTGACTACGTGGGAGTCCAGCGACATAGCCATTACACTAACTGCTGGTTCCCTCTAATTACTATGTTTGAACAGTAACATGGAAAAAAATAGGGAGCAGCTGTGGGAAGCTGGAGTTGGGGAAAGGAGGTTGCAAATATGTTATAAAAATAACCAGTCAAGGTGGACTTTAGGGAAAAGCCATGTCTGAACAAAAACTGGAGAGCCAGGCAACACCAGGTAGAAAGCCTTCCAAGCAGAGGTATCAGTCCTGGAGTGTCGGAAGTGGACATGCGTGTGGCGTGGGCAGAACAGCATGGCCAGTGTGGCTAAGGTGTTGTGGTTAGAAGTGAGGCGGCGAAACAGGGGAGCAGGCAGACGATGAGCCATTCCTACCCCCTTCTGCCATTTTGATTTCATTGCTCTGCTTTCTACACACTTTCTCAACTTGGGTTTCAATTTGTCTCGTCTCTCAACTGTGTATTTTTGTTACAGGCTTTGCTCAGCCCATCCTCTGCCCTGTCCCTGATCCCCAGCTTGAAATACTCTGCCCAAGTCTATTGTTAAAGATCCGGGAAGAGCCCTCTCCTCCAGGAAGCCCTTGCAAGTCTTCTGGCCTTCCTGACCTTTACTGAGCTTCAGTGTCATCCGTCCTCGGGCACCTGTCATTGGCTTGCCATTGTTGTTGGATAACTTTTCCCTACTTATTTAAAATCAGTTATTTGAACTCTCTCCGTGTGTTAGGCAGTGAACACCTAAATGAACACCAGCACCTCTGGGAGGCTGTTTTACCATTTCCGTTTTACAGAAACTAAGAGTTCAAAGACTTGGCCCATTTCACGCGGATTAATTAACAAGGAGTGCACTGGGACCGGGATCCAAATCGTACCGTAGGCAAGCCATAGTCCTTGTCCTTCCTACACATTAAAGGGTTAACCTAGTACCTCCTCCCCGCTGTCCATTCATTCCCGTCCCGGCGAATCCAAAGCGGCCGCGGCCAGGGAAGCTTGTCCATTGAGGGACGCCGTAGCGGCACTCCTCCAGCTGCTCCGTCCCCGCCGAACATGGCGGCCCCCGAGTCTGGGTCGGCTGTGAGTGCAGGCGCCGCGGACGGCGAGGAGGAGACGATCCTCTATGACTTGTTGGTCAACACCGAGTGGCCACCAGAGACAGAAGTCCAGGTGAGCCCGGCCCTGTGCGGCTGCGGCCAGCTCGGCGCGGCCATTCGCGGGCCGGGCCACGTAGAGCAGCCACGTAGCGGAGCGAGCCGGGTGGGCGGGGGAGAGGGCTCTGAGGCCCGGGCAGTCGCCCTGGCAACGGCACTCGGGGCTGCGGGGTCCTGACGCCCCAAGGCGAGGGGTCCCAGTGGTCTCCCCTGGGCTCAGTTGGTTGTCGGGGTCGGGGGCGGGACCTCGTGCTCTGGGCTGAGTACCGTCCTACTCCAGTTGTCAGTTTCCATTTGGTTCTTGGAGCGGGGGGCACAGCCCCTGGACTCGAGGGTCCCAGCTGGCGCCAGGGAGGGCTGGTCTGGATCCACCCTCCTCCGCGGTGGGAGAATTTTCCAGGACCATAGTCTTCTCCACATCTTGCGGCCGCGGACTCTGACCCTTCACTCTTACTTGGGCTGAATCACTCCAAGTCCTGCGCCTGTGTGTGCCGGTGTCCCTGTTTCCCGCACATGGTGCTAGGTGCTGGGGATAAGCTAGAGGAGAGACCATCCAGTTTCATGACTAGCATAATATGCGCTATAGAGGCAGTGCGAGCGAAAATGCCTTGAGAGAGATGAGGAAGGCGTTCCTTTCAGCGGAGTTGGGATCTCTGCCAGGGGAGGTTGTTACAGAGGTTGGCAATTGATGAGCTGGACCTTGAAGTTTTCATGTATTTTAGAGGGAGGGCCTTCCAGGCCCAAGGTGAAGAGTAGGAACTGAGGATCCACGTTTATGAAATCGATCCTTTTTTTTTTTTTTTTTTGTGCTTAGCATCTGTACCTCACTTTTTACATTTA
>NW_006159501.1:3365967-3411616 GCF_000334495.1 Tupaia belangeri chinensis
TTTACATTTCAGAAAGCAGCCTGATCGAAAGGAACTTTTATTAAAGACTGTCTGAAGCCCAGCTAATGTCTTGCCTGACATCTTTTCTAAGTATTTCCTTACTCATTCTCTAGCTCATTTCCCCAAAAAAGTTTGTAATTTTTCTGTGCTTCCTTCTCACTACTTTTCCCTTCTTGTCTTGAATAACATATTTTGTAGGCGGGCATAAATCTGCATAGATGATTGTTTTTCAAGTGTTAACTTAGTTCCTGAATGTCGTGAACAGTGCATATATTTGTAGGTTATGCAGCTAGAATATGTAGATTATGAAGCTGTTGCAACTGACATTGGTCAGAGGAGAACAAATTTCCACTCCTTAGCATTCACTGGCTTCAATAATGGTTAAGAACCATTATACATTTTTTTTTTAAAGTGTACGATCAATTTACATTGCAACCTCATAGCACTTTGCCTTTTTTTTTTTTTTTAAATCTAATTCATCTTTACGTCTCCTCCTCCCCCAGGATTAAATTGTATCTTGCATGAATTGTACTATCAATTCTTATTTGTTGAGTTTCTGTGCTTTTGAGTAGTACCTACTTGTACTTAGTGTATGCCCATCGTACTTTTCCTGGCAGCACATTAATGCCTCTTACACATGACCCGTAGTGCCCACTGTTGTTTAACCTGCAGATAGTGAGTGTTCAGTCTGTGATAAAATGGAATCATTTAATACAGCAGTTATGTATCTGCTATCTGCCTGCCCTCAAATTAAATGATTTGTTTTGTTAACATTCTCTTTGGGGAAACAACAGATACTTAATGACTTTTCTGTCCTTAAGTCATGAGTTGATTAATCCATATTAACGCATTTCCTGTGAGTAAAACTTACTTTGTGTGCCTGTAGCCTTTTCAGACTGTGCTAAACTGGCAACCCATATGGTCTTTGTCTTTGACATCTCTTGCTTTGAATCAGTGTTTCAATTAGGAAAGTTTCCAGCCTCAGTCTTCCTCCTTCCTGCAGGGTTCTCCCTGACATGAACTCTAGCATGCACATATTTACTCCTGCTGTCCCCAGTCCTGATCCTACTTTTTTGTTTCACTCTATAAATAGTTTTTAAACACTAGTGCCTTGTACCCTTCGCGGGCCGGGCCACGTAGAGCAGCCACGTAGCGGAGCGAGCCGGGTGGGCGGGGGAGAGGGCTCTGAGGCCCGGGCAGTCGCCCTGGCAACGGCACTCGGGGCTGCGGGGTCCTGACGCCCCAAGGCGAGGGGTCCCAGTGGTCTCCCCTGGGCTCAGTTGGTTGTCGGGGTCGGGGGCGGGACCTCGTGCTCTGGGCTGAGTACCGTCCTACTCCAGTTGGTTCTTGGAGCGGGGGGCACAGCCCCTGGACTCGAGGGTCCCAGCTGGCGCCAGGGAGGGCTGGTCTGGATCCACCCTCCTCCGCGGTGGGAGAATTTTCCAGGACCATAGTCTTCTCCACATCTTGCGGCCGCGGACTCTGACCCTTCACTCTTACTTGGGCTGAATCACTCCAAGTCCTGCGCCTGTGTGTGCCGGTGTCCCTGTTTCCCGCACATGGTGCTAGGTGCTGGGGATAAGCTAGAGGAGAGACCATCCAGTTTCATGACTAGCATAATATGCGCTATAGAGGCAGTGCGAGCGAAAATGCCTTGAGAGAGATGAGGAAGGCGTTCCTTTCAGCGGAGTTGGGATCTATGCCAGGGGGAGGTGTTACAGAGGTTGGCAATTGATGAGCTGGACCTTGAAGTTTTCATGTATTTTAGAGGGAGGGCCTTCCAGGCCCAAGGTGAAGAGTAGGAACTGAGGATCCACGTTTATGAAATCGTTTTTTTTTTTTTTTTTTTTTTGTGCTTAGCATATGTCACTCACTGTTTACATTTCAGAAAGCAGCCTGATCGAAAGGAAATTTTATTAAAGACTGTCTGAAGCCCAGCTAATGTCTTGCCTGACATCTTTTCTAAGTATTTCCTTACTCATTCTCTAGCTCATTTCCCCAAAAAAGTTTGCAATTTTTCTGTGCTTCCTTCTCACTACTTTTCCCTTCTTGTCTTGAATAACATATTTTGTAGGCGGGCATAAATCTGCATAGATGATTGTTTTTCAAGTGTTAACTTAGTTCCTGAATGTCGTGAACAGTGCATATATTTGTAGGTTATGCAGCTAGAATATGTAGATTATGAAGCTGTTGCAACTGACATTGGTCAGAGGAGAACAAATTTCCACTCCTTAGCATTCACTGGCTTCAATAATGGTTAAGAACCATTATACATTTTTTTTTTAAAGTGTACGATCAATTTACATTGCAACCTCATAGCACTTTGCCTTTTTTTTTTTTTAATCTAATTCATCATTACGTCTCCTCCTCCCCCAGGATTAAATTGTATCTTGCATGAATTGTACTATCAATTCTTATTTGTTGAGTTTCTGTGCTTTTGAGTAGTACCTACTTGTACTTAGTGTATGCCCATCGTACTTTTCCTGGCAGCACATTAATGCCTCTTACACATGACCCGTAGTGCCCACTGTTGTTTAACCTGCAGATAGTGAGTGTTCAGTCTGTGATAAAATGGAATCATTTAATACAGCAGTTATGTATCTGCTATCTGCCTGCCCTCAAATTAAATGATTTGTTTTGTTAACATTCTCTTTGGGGAAACAACAGATACTTAATGACTTTTCTGTCCTTAAGTCATGAGTTGATTAATCCATATTAACGCATTTCCTGTGAGTAAAACTTACTTTGTGTGCCTGTAGCCTTTTCAGACTGTGCTAAACTGGCAACCCATATGGTCTTTGTCTTTGACATCTCTTGCTTTGAATCAGTGTTTCAATTAGGAAAGTTTCCAGCCTCAGTCTTCCTCCTTCCTGCAGGGTTCTCCCTGACATGAACTCTAGCATGCACATATTTACTCCTGCTGTCCCCAGTCCTGATCCTACTTTTTTGTTTCACTCTATAAATAGTTTTTAAACACTAGTGCCTTGTACCCAATATTCTGAGATTAGTAAAGAAGTATAAGTTTATGTAAGTATTAGTAGAAAATTCTCAGATGTAAGCCTTTTGTTTGTTTTAAATTGTAGCCCAGAGGCAACCGAAAACATGGAGCATCCTTTATCATCACAAAAGCAATTAGAGGTAAATATAGTTTATTTATTTTTCTACATATCATGATATCATTAACGGATAGCTTTCCTTTGTAACTGTGTCACTTTTAAACATTTGGGAATTTAAAAATATGTTCTTTAAACTTGTGATGAATAGCCTGATGAAAATGAATCGCACAGGGGCCAGCAGGTGGTGTGGTGGTTGAGGTGCTGGACTCCTATATGATTGACTGGTTTGAATCCCGGACCTGGTGACTTGCTTTCTCACTCTCTCTGTTTCTCTCTGGTGAGTGCACATGCCCTAAAACAAACGAAAAAGAAATAACATATAAAATTAAATAATTCTTTTTTAAAGAATGATTTTTATTTAACTTAATTTTATTTATTTATTTTTATTTGACCAGAGAGGAACAGAGTGAGAGAGAGAGAAAGAGAGAAAGTGAGAAAGCAAGTCACCAGGTCTGAGACTTGAACCGTGGTTGGCCATGTGGGAGGAAATCCAGTACCCTTACCCACCACATTACTTGCTGCCCCCCAAATTAAATAATTCTAAAAAAAGAAGATGAATAGTGTGTATGCCATCCAAATTTTATATTGTGTTTATACACACATGTATGTATATATATATGTATATTCAGACATACACATTAGATGCAGCTTAGAGCTAAAGTATAGCCTAGGTTTAACCACTGGGGTTGTGTTACGGAAGGAATGAAGAACATCAAACCCAGTATGAGCCTCAAAGAGTCTATGGATATTGAAGGTAAAAAGAAAGTAAGATACCATTTTAATGGTTTAGATGGCAATTCAGACACCTGGCCAGAGGTCCTCTGTGTTTTGTTTGTAATGGCTTAGTCTGGAGTATATTTTACATGTTTCACCTCAAATGTGAGTTACTAATTTGATAAACTTGGGCATTCCTTTAGCTGCTCAGAGACTTTATATATGAGCTAAGGAGAATCCGAGAAAGGATTACATCTAGCTCACTGAGCTGGTACTGTATGGGCTAGTTTGTAGAATCTTTTTCCCAAAGCAATGAGGTAGGTGCGGTTACTATTTTATTTTATTTTATTTTTGTTCTTTTTTGTTTTTAATTTGTTGTAGGGCACATTGCTTGCGAGAGAGAAATGAGAGAGAGAGAGAGAGAGAGAGAGAGAGAACCCTGAAGGGGTTGGTTCCACAGCACTCCCTTCCCCTCCATTCTCCTCTGCAGATTTTGGTCATGCACACATACGTGCCCAGTTTTTTTTTTTTTTTTTTTTTAAAGAATTGTTTGATTTTATTCATCATTGTTACTACTTTTTTAATCTGACAAGAGACAGAGAGAGAGGGAAAGTGAGAAAGCAAGCCTCCAGGTCTGTGACTCAAACTGCATTTGGGCATGTGAGAGTCCAACGCTTTACCCACCACCCCACCTGATAGCCCCTCAATGTGTTTCTTAAGCTGCTGTGTCTGGAACTCAAACTGTGCAGTTGGCCATTTGGAATTCAGTTGCCTTAATTACCATTCCACTGGCTGCCCCTAAACATTTTATTTTTTTAGAGAGAGCTTTTGCTATAGGGTGCATTTCGCTCACCCGAGAGACAGAGACACAGAAAGCAAGAAATCACCCCTCCAGGGGGATGGCCCTGCCGCAGTCCTTTCTTCTTCATTTTCCTCTCAAGATCTTGGGCACTAATGCACACATGCTTGGTGTGAGGTTTAAGCTGCCAGGTCCAAGACTCGAATCGTGGTTGACCTCGTGGGAGTCCAGTGACGTAACTGTTATGCCATCTGTTGTAACCTGTGAGTCCTTGTCCCTAAACATTTTTTAATGGTGTGTTAGAGATCTTATTTTCTATGGACTTTTCACTTTATTTTTTTGAGTCTTTACTTGTAATCCATGGTTTCACTAAAGCTTCTTAGATTAAATTTCATTATCACAAATCACTTTTTGTAAGGCTAGGAAATATTTCAAATTTTTGAATGATATAGAAGTTTGGAATTTAATATAAACAAATATATGATCCGTAAAAGTTGTAGCGTCTATTAAGTTATATTTATTTTCATATTTGAAGAGTTATATTCTCTGTGTTTTGTTTTGTACTGGCTTAGACTGCAGTTTATTTTAGATTTCTCATCTCTAAATCTAATTTGAAAATGATTCTTAAAAGACAACTGGCTTATTTGGCTTTGCTGTTTCTTTTTATTTCAGATCATTTATTATTTTTACGCCAATACATCTGGTACAGGTGAGTCTTCAGTTCTCCAGAGAAACAGTATGAATATCAAATACAGGCAATATTTTTGTATTTATAATTTAAGGTTTTATAATTTAACCCCTGATCATACTAAAGCTGCTGACATTCACATGAGGCCAATTTATAAAATAGATACTTCAAATGTCTTAGTGTAAAATGACAAGGTAGCTTAAGTGGACTTAGGGCAATTTTTGTTCGAGTAGCCTTTTTATTTTTTTATTTTTTTTGAAAGAGATTTTTTGCTATAGGGCATGTGCGCTTACTCGCCAGAAAGAGAGAGAGAGACAGGGAGACAGAAAACGAGAAGTCACCTCACAAGGGGCGGACGACCATGCCACAATCCTTCTTCTCCATTCTCCTTTCAGGATCTTGGGCACACATGCACACATGCCCAGCGTGTTTTAGGCCACCGGGTCAGGGACTCAAACTGCGGTCAGCCATGTGGGAGTCCAGCGATTTAACCACCATACCACAAGCCCCCCCCCCCCAGATATTATTAAGACAATCTCAGTATGACCTTGCTGAGTGGTCTTGAGTGCCCGCATGATGGATACATAGCACATATATCTTGTAAAAAGCATTTTTGTTTTTACTGTTCCATCCGCTCTCTGGTGATCAGTATTCAATTGCAGCACAGCAGAGAACATCAGAGATGCTTCCTTAGGGTTCAGTTCTTGTGTACTTTTAAATTCCTTGTGTGTTCAGTGTATTTCCAGGTATGTTAATAATATTTAGCATTTAAAAAATAATTATTTATTTAATTTTATTTATCATTGTCTTTATTATTTTTAAAATTTGGTACATGGACGTGCACTCACTGGAGAGAGAGATAAAGTGAGAAAGTGTGAAAGCAAGCTGCCAACACTTGAACTGCAGTCCATCATGTGGGAGTCCAGCGCCCTAGCCACCATGCCACCTGCTGGCCACAGATTTTTTTCCAAGAGATTTTTGCTGTAAGGTGTGTGCAGCGCTGGGGAGATAGACAGAAAGTGAGAAACTACCCTCTTCCCCCCCAACCCTGCCCTATCCTGGGGCAATGACCATGCTGGACTCCATTCTCCTTTTAGGTTTTGGGCATCCACATCCACACACACGCCCACAGTAAGTTTCAAGCCTCCGGGGCTGGGACTGAACCATGATTGACCAGGTGGCAATCCAGTATCTTAACCACTATACCACCAGCTGGCCTCTCTTTTTTTTTTTTTTAAATTCCCAGAGGGTTCATACGCTCGCTGAGACAGCACGGAGAAAGCACCCCTCCAGTGGGGTGTGGTCATATCACAATCCCTTTCCTCCTTTTCTCTATCCCACTAGGAGTTTGGACATGCACCTATCCGCGCTTGGTGTGATTTTCAAGCTGCTGGGGCTAGGACTCGAACTGTGGTTGACTATGTGGGATCTGGCTTCTTACATATAGCACTTAACTACTGCACTACAGAGATGGCCCAAAATATGTGAAAGAAACAGTGATTCTGACAAAGGGTATAATTCTGCTTTTATGTACATATATAGGGATTGTTCTATAAAAAGATTTAGTACAGACTGGTCTTTCCTTCAGGGCATCTAATCTTAAACTCCCCAGAGATAAAATAGTTCTATTAGAGACCTTTGGCTCTTCTCTAAGTCATGTGTCAGTGTTTTTCTGCTTTTAATCTATGTGTGTGCATGTGTGTGTGTTACATGTAACACGTCCCTTGTGGCATATGTAACCTACACATTCCAATTCTGCCAGCTGATTTTATCTTGGTTGGGGAGTGTGGGCTCTGACAGAGTAGAGATTATCCAGGAGATGTGAAGCGGCCGGGTGCAAAGAGACAGGCTGTTTTTCTGAGCTCACTGCGCTGGCTACAGCTTGCTAGGATAGGGTGGGCAGAAAATAATGGTGGTTCAGATTGCTGCTTCATTGTTCTTTTATTGTCGATTGGGAGGGAGAAGTCAGAAAAGTTAACACTGAGCCAAGCCTTGTCTTCCGTGAGCACCTCAAGAGCAGGCGTCCATGGGTATCTTTCTCTTTGCCCCGTCCTGAGCAGTCCTTTCCGTACCTAATCTTCCGTGTACTGTGTTACTTTCAAAAAGATTGTAGTTGAGTCTCTGTACTTGAGTTTATGGAAATTAAGCCGAAAGGTTCAGGGCCAGTATTTATTTCAAGCAGCTTTATCATCTTTTAAAAAGTTTCTTTCTCTTTATTTGGAAACATCACATACATACTGAAAATTATAGACAATATATGACTTACCTGAATTAAAGTATCTTGTACTTTTCTATATTTGCTTCAGATTGTTCTTTTCTTAGGCAAAATGCTATATCTCAGATCCTGCCCCTGTCCTTTCCTCTTCTCATCAAGAGGGAATTAACCTCATACAGATGATATTCAAATGCATGCTTCATATATTCGTTAATTTTCTGTAACTGTCTCTTGATATTAAATATTTTACATTAAGTATACCAAATATATATTACTAATGTTTTTTTAGAGGTTTTGCCATAGTATGTGCGTGTTCATGGGGAAGAGAAAAAGAGACAGAGACAGTGAGAAGGAAAGTGAGAAATCATCCCCCAGGGAGTTGGGCACGCCACAATCCCTTCTCCATTCTCCTCCTGGGCTCTTGGGTATGCATGCACATGCATGGCACACTGTCTGTGACATCAATAAAAGAAAATGGAAAAACTAAGGCTAGAGGCCATGTCATTTAACATACATGCTTCTCCACAGCCCCTGCAGCTGAGGTTGCCAGGAACTCAGGCCAAGGCTGCTCATTCACTCAACGGGTAGGAGAAACATAGCTAGGAGCACGCTGATGCTTTCTTCTTCTTCTTTTTTTTTTTTTTTTTTTTAAATTCCCAGAGGGTTCATACGCTCGCTGAGACAGCACGGAGAAAGCACCCCTCCAGTGGGGTGTGGTCATATCACAATCCCTTTCCTCCTTTTCTCTATCCCACTAGGAGTTTGGACATGCACCTATCCGCGCTTGGTGTGATTTTCAAGCTGCTGGGGCTAGGACTCGAACTGTGGTTGACTATGTGGGATCTGGCTTCTTACATATAGCACTTAACTACTGCACTACAGAGATGGCCCAAAATATGTGAAAGAAACAGTGATTCTGACAAAGGGTATAATTCTGCTTTTATGTACATATATAGGGATTGTTCTATAAAAAGATTTAGTACAGACTGGTCTTTCCTTCAGGGCATCTAATCTTAAACTCCCCAGAGATAAAATAGTTCTATTAGAGACCTTTGGCTCTTCTCTAAGTCATGTGTCAGTGTTTTTCTGCTTTTAATCTATGTGTGTGCATGTGTGTGTGTTACATGTAACACGTCCCTTGTGGCATATGTAACCTACACATTCCAATTCTGCCAGCTGATTTTATCTTGGTTGGGGAGTGTGGGCTCTGACAGAGTAGAGATTATCCAGGAGATGTGAAGCGGCCGGGTGCAAAGAGACAGGCTGTTTTTCTGAGCTCACTGCGCTGGCTACAGCTTGCTAGGATAGGGTGGGCAGAAAATAATGGTGGTTCAGATTGCTGCTTCATTGTTCTTTTATTGTCGATTGGGAGGGAGAAGTCAGAAAAGTTAACACTGAGCCAAGCCTTGTCTTCCGTGAGCACCTCAAGAGCAGGCGTCCATGGGTATCTTTCTCTTTGCCCCGTCCTGAGCAGTCCTTTCCGTACCTAATCTTCCGTGTACTGTGTTACTTTCAAAAAGATTGTAGTTGAGTCTCTGTACTTGAGTTTATGGAAATTAAGCCGAAAGGTTCAGGGCCAGTATTTATTTCAAGCAGCTTTATCATCTTTTAAAAAGTTTCTTTCTCTTTATTTGGAAACATCACATACATACTGAAAATTATAGACAATATATGACTTACCTGAATTAAAGTATCTTGTACTTTTCTATATTTGCTTCAGATTGTTCTTTTCTTAGGCAAAATGCTATATCTCAGATCCTGCCCCTGTCCTTTCCTCTTCTCATCAAGAGGGAATTAACCTCATACAGATGATATTCAAATGCATGCTTCATATATTCGTTAATTTTCTGTAACTGTCTCTTGATATTAAATATTTTACATTAAGTATACCAAATATATATTACTAATGTTTTTTTAGAGGTTTTGCCATAGGATGTGCGTGTTCATGGGGAAGAGAAAAAGAGACAGAGACAGTGAGAAGGAAAGTGAGAAATCATCCCCCAGGGAGTTGGGCACGCCACAATCCCTTCTCCATTCTCCTCCTGGGCTCTTGGGTATGCATGCACATGCATGGCATAATTTTCAAACCACTGAGTCTGGGATTCGAACCCCAGTCGGACATGTGGAGTCCAGTGACGTCACCACTATGTCACCTCCGACTCCTATTACTAATTTTCAAAATCCCATTTTGTATTTTCTGATTTTCTTACTGTATTTTTTTTCCTGTTTTGTTTTCGTAGAATTACATTGTATTTTCTTGACTTATTCAGGCGTTAACTCTTTTAGTTTGTTTAATCTTCTGACTGACTTAGCCACTGTTGACCGTTCCCTGCTGTCCGTCGTGAATGGTTTTCCTGTGAACCTATGCTTGGGGTTCTTGAGTCACATGAGGAACATGAAATTGTAGTCCTGTCTTGCATATGGTATAGACTTGAGCTTTTAATTTTTCTAGGAGATTTCATTCCTCTTCCCACAGACCATAGCTCCAGATAGAGATGAGAGTCGTCAGTCTCCCTGGGTCCATGGTGAGGTGTTCCTGGTTTACCTTTCATGGGTGGTGCAGTCATTTTGTGTTCGTACCGTGTGTTAAATCCTGTGTGGGTTCTTCTCTCTTTCTTTCCCGTGTCGATTCTAGCTTTCAATGAACTTTTCATTTTTCTAGCACTTGGAAATTTCTTACTTCCTTGTGAGTTGAACTCTGTACTAGAATGATTGTATGTTAGAATTGAACCAGGATTTCTGAGTGGCTGCAGGAGGAAGGGTTTGTGTAAGCTGGCTCTGCTCTGTTCCTGGAAGACTAGATATCTTTTTCTTAGAAGCAGCATATGTTTTTTTTTTTTTTTTTTAACCTTTGAGTAAACTGCTAGGTTTTACTGGAGGTAGCAAAATGTGTATGGTCACATTTCAGAGATGAAATTAGTAACTGAGTTTTGGTTTTGTTAATATTCAGATGTTATATTTTAGTGGGAAAAAAAAATCCCTGTCTCATTCTATAAATATATGTGCTATTTATAATGTTTATCCTCATGGGTGGCTTTGATGATTAGACTTTAAACTAGCTACTGTGTTGTCATTCCAGCCCCGCACCATTTTTGCTCCCTGATGGACTGGTTCGCTTGGTGAATAAACAGATAAACTGGCATTTGGTACTTGCAAGGTAAGGATGCATGTGAGTTCATAATGTTCTGTGTGGATGAGCTTTGAAATTTCATGATTGATTTTGGGTTCCCATGGCTTTCAGTCTTCATTTTTTATTATATATAAATTCTCTTTGTGTCATTTATGATAATGATTTAAAATTATTTATTTAATTTTATTTGTTATTATTATTTAGTTTTTTAATTTGACCACAGAGACAGAGGGAGAGGAAAGGGAAAGTGAGAAAGCAAGCTGCCAGGTCCATTAACTATGGTTGGCCATGTGGGAGTCCAGCACCTTAACCGCAGCGCCACCTGCCGGCCTCTGATGCTGATGATTTTATTTTGCCAGAGGGTGTGTGCACTTGCCAGAGACAGAGAACAAGAGAGAGAGAAGAGGAGGGAAAAAGCACCCTCACATGGGTCACAATCATGTTGTAATCCTTTTTCCTTTTCTCCGTCTTGTTGGGATTTGGGACATGCATGCACACGTGCCTGGCTTGTTTTTTGCTTCGATTGTGTGTGCACTCACAGGAGAAAGACAGAAAGAAAGTGAGAAAGCACCCTCCCTCCACGACCCATGGTGGTTGATCATAGTGAAATGCCCTTTCTATTTTGCTTTTTGGGATTTTGGACATGCTCACATGTGGGCCTGGTGTGTTTTTGAGGCCGCTGGTCCGGAGCATGAACCGCACAGCTGGCCGTGTGGAATTCAGCTGCTGCCTTAACTTCCATGCCACTGGTTGGCATCCTTGTGGGTTTCTCAAGCTCCTGGGGCTGGGATTAGAATTATGTGGTTGGCCACTTGAGATCCAGTTCCCTTAACCAGTGGGCTATGGGTCCATCCCATGATTAGTATTATTTAAACATGTTAATTCAAAGTGAACTGAATTATTTTCTATTTTTTTTTTGTACCTATATAGTCATCTAATCATAAGGTCCAAAGATGGATATTCAAAGTGTATGACAACACTTAAAAATCATTTTAACTTCTTACAGTAATTTCATCTGTGTGGAAGGCTGTCACAGATATTTGTAATAGAATGTATTTTTCTCTTTTTCTCACTATGAAAGCAATGGGAAACTTTTGGCTGCTGTTCAGGATCAGTGTGTGGAGATCAGGTAATTATTATTGGTGTTTAAGGTTTCTTTGAGAGAACTTTTACTTGGTAAGTGAAAACTACAGTTTTTAAAGAAAGTATATTTAAAAGGATTTTACTGTTCACTCAATTTTGTGAAGTATCAGACTTTAATTTATGCCAGTTAAAGAATGAAGGATGGTTTCTTGGAGTAGTTTCCTTGTCTCTCTGCTTTCTGACATTGCTCTACTGTCTCTGGAGAAATTTTGCTTTCTCAGTAAGTGAGGCCTATCTTCCAGAACTGAAACCACTCTTGCTTGACTAGTTAGTGCTGGGTGAGCTAAGCAGATGTTCAGGAAGGGGTAGAAAAGAATAGGAAAAGCACTGCCCTGTTGGCATAAAGCTGTAGATGCTTTGTGGGTGTGCTGAAGACCAAGGTTACTGTTACTTGAGAACAGCTATTATTATCTGTCCTCTTGAGACCTCCAGTGATGTCAGATATTGTCTTAGTCCATTATTATGTTGCTAAAAAGAATAGCTGAGAGTCGGTGATTAAGAAGAGTGGAGGCTCACTGAATCATGGTTCTGGTGGCTGGGAGTCCATGAGCTTGGGGCTGGCTCCTTGTGGCCTCTGGTGCTACCTTGCAACATGGCCAGCAGGAGCAGAGGGAAGGCAGGCACATGGAAAGAGAGGAAGCCGAATCCCCTCTTTCTCTCTTTGTCTTCCATGGCCCCAGCTGGTTGAGTGGTGCTCTCCCTTTAAAGAGAGGTTTCACCACCTCCCAAAGTCATTACATGGTGGATAAACTTCTAGGATATGAGTTTTCGAGGACAAACTGTCATTCAAAAGTACACATCAAAAAGACTTCACTAAGCTGGGCTTTCCAGATATTTTATTTTAAAATGATGTATCAGTTGCGGGAGAGATAGCAACAGTAACAACTAATTCAGAAAAACTGGTTTATTCTTCGAGAAATTTCCAACAGCAAACCAGATGTATGGCATCTCTAAAAGCGAGGGTTCATCCTTCTTCCAGGCAAGTCCTCCCTGACTCTTGGTTTTCAAACAAGAAGATATAGAAACTTGAGAATCCCTAGACATCAGTCAAAAGTTTTATCTATTTTTTTTAGGTTTTTAAAAATTTATTTTAGTGATAGAGAGAGACACAGATGGGAGGCTCCATCAGCCCCCATGCTGTGATCCACCCCCCCGTCTCAGCCAGCTTGTATCACAGACAGACATGTGCATGCCTGGTGTGTCAGGGAGGTGGCGCAGACTCAGGCCTTGTGCCAGCTAGGTTTAGTTGCATTACCACTGCGCCACCACCTGGCCTCAGGAGATGTTTCTGCTGCTTCATTATTGTTGACTGAAAATAGTTTTAATGACCATTCAGTTATCATCACAGTTTCTTTCTTTCTTTTTTTTTTTGAGAGATTTTTTTCTATAGGGTGTGTGCACTTGCCAGAAAGATAGAGAGAGACAGAAAGCAAGAAGTCATCATCCCCCAGAGGGATGGCTACGCCACAATCCCTTCTCCTCTTGGGATCTTGGGCACGCACGCACATGTGCCCGGCGTGAGTTTAAGCTGCCAGGACTGGGACTTGAACTGTGGTCGACTGTATGAGAGTCCAGTGACATAGCTGTTAACGCTAACTGCTAGTACCTATCATCACAGTTTCTAATAGTGTTCGTGATATTTATTTTATTTTCCATCTATCAAAGGAAAACTGGACCTCTCAACCTTTTGGGGGAGAAAACAGAAGGTTTGGCCCCTGGTCTGGGTATTGGCTTCATCTCTCTCAAAACTCAGGATAAAAATGATGGGCAGTGAAGACAGCCTTTTGAAACTGACTTGTTTTGACAGGGCGTCAATAGGCAGGTCTCTGGTTTTTAGGAGCACCATTAACAACACAGTTGGCCTAGTGTTTGAGTTTACATTGGTCATGCTGATTTGGCCAGCGCTTCCTATTCCATTTGTTATAGTGATATGAAGTGAATCATCTTGAGAAATGTGCTTATGGTGTGACTTAATAGACAAAATTTATTTCCTCCTTTTTAAAAAAAATTATTGTTTTAATTGCCAAAGAGCTTGCACACTCACTAGAGGGAAAGTCAGAGACAAAAGAGAGAGGGGGGAAAAAGTAACCCCCCGAGTGGGATGTACTGATGCCACCATCCTTTTTCCGCTTCCCTATACTGTCAGGACTTTGGGCATGCACATACAGATAGTTTGAGTTTTTATTTTTTTAAGAAAGATTTTTTTTTAAGATTTATTTTATTTAACTTTATTTGTTTATTTTAATTTGATCAGAGAGAGACAGAGAGAGAGAAAGAGAGAGAGAAAGTGAGAAAACTAGCTGCCAGGTCCGGGACTCGAACCGTCATTGACTATGCCAGCGCCCTTAACCATCACACTACCTGCAAGCCCCACCTTGAGTGTTTTTGAAACTGCTGGGACGTCATTCAAACTCGGCTGTTCGGGAATCCTCCACTCCCCAACCGCTAGGCTCACAGGGCCAGCCCAACAGTCCAGTTTCTTGAGGAAATTCAATTTCGTGTATATAATTGCCTTTAATTCTAATATATTTTTAAAAAATGGCTAAAAATGGGACCAGCATGTGGCATGATGATTAAGGGTGTTGGACTCCCACATAACCGACAGCGGTTCAAGTCCCAGACCTGGCGGCTTGCTTTCTCACTTTCTTTCTCTCTATCTCCCTGTCCTTCTATAGTTAACATTTAAATAAATGAATAAATAAGTAAAGTTAAATAATTTAAAAAAATGGCTAAAAATATTGAAAAAAATTTTAAGTAGTAATTAATTTATAGTAATGCTAGAAAATGTAGTTAAATAGAAATAACTACAAATTACCTGTAATCCTGCTATTCAGAGTTGTCTACTGTTAACACTTTGGTATATGTTCTTTGAAGTTTTCTGTGCGTATGTGTGTTCTATATTTTATATTTAGTGGAATTATACTGCACATTCTATTTGATATGGACTTGTTATAAATAGCTACTTTAATTTACGTTCTTTGTATCTTCCTTTTTCTGCATAACTTCTGAAAATTAATTTATTGCGAACATCTTTCCATGTCATATATAGTAATTGCATAATATTTCATTACTTGCTCATAGCAAAGGTTAATTAATTAATTTCCTTATACTGAGTGTATTTTTCTGTTTTATAAATGAAACTATATTAATTTTTTAATATTTGTGTATATCTATAGTTTCCTGGGGATAACTTTATGGAAGTGGAATTGCTAGGTAAATTGTTATGGATGTTAAGGAATTGTAACTTAATTATTTTCTAGAAGGTTTACCAATTTACAGTTTTGAACATATTTTATACATCCTTATACTGCTTTGGTGTGTGTGTGTGTGTGTGTGTGTGTGTGTATGTGTGTATCTTTTTTTGTTTTGTTTTTATGTTTTTGCCATAGGGCCTGTGTGCTTGCTGGAAAGAGACAGTAAGAGGGAAAGTGAGAAATCAGTCCTTAGGGCATGGCCATACCACAATCCCTTCTCCTTCATTCTCTTTCAGGGATCTTGGGCACACATGCACACGTGTCTGGAGTGGATTTCAAGTCACTAGGTCTGGGACTTGAACTGCAGTGTGTCATGTGGGAGTTTAGCACCTTAACGACCATGCCACTTGCTGGCCCTTGTCTTGGTATATACTTCAAGATCACAGATATTAACTAGGTCACTGATACGAGTGTGGTGACTTTTTAAGGTTATTTGGTTCATTAAAATAAGACGTTTCTTACATGATCGAACTTTGTGATATAGTATGGACTGGTTGCTCTTAACTAGGATCAATTTGTGAAACTTTAAAAACACATTTGCTTGGGTCTCATCCTAGATTTACTGAATCATATATATATATATTTTTTTTTTTTTTTTGAGAGTTTTTTGCTATAGGGCACGTGCTCTCGCCAGACAGAGAGACAGACGGAAAGTGAGAAATCACCCCCCAGGGGGATGGCTACGCCGCAATCCCTTCTCCTCCATTCCCCTCTCGGGATCTTAGGCATGCACACACACGTGCTCGGCCTGAGTTTAAGCCACCAGGTCTGAGACTCGAACCACGGTTGACTACATGGTAGTCCAGTGACATAACCATTACACTAACTGCTGGTCCCAGACATCTCTAGTATATTAAAAGACCATGAGTAAACTTACTTCAGGTGTTTCACTCTATTCCTGGGGCAGTTCTGCTTCTGATACAATAAGGTTGGGAAAAAATATTATTACTAATGAAAGCATTTTACTTGAGGCACAAAATCATCTTGGTAAGAGGAGGAGTGGTTCAGTGTTGTCCAGGCAGCATGTGGTGGTGGTTTGGATCTCTACCCCACAATGTTGTGGTAACATGACATCCTCTCCATTTTGCAGGTCTGCAAAAGATGATTTTACATCCATCATTGGGAAATGTCAAGGTAAGAGTTTCCAAAATATGTAAAAAATGAACATTTGACATTTATAATGATTACCATGTTTATAAAAGTTTTAATAGACATTACATAAATAATATTTGTTACTAAGATTATTATGACAGTATATTAAAATCAGTTAGAAAATCTTGACTGTTTTTTCTTACTGCCTTAAGTATTTTGGTCCAAGATGCACATTTTGGAGGGAGTTAAGGTTTAAACTATGTTTTAAAAGTCTAAGCCAGTTTGGGATAAAGTATTTGTATGTGCAGACTTTTATTTTGAATTCAATGCAGAAAAATATACTTAGATTAAGTCAAGAGTTGGTCTGAGGTGCCAGCAGGTGGCGGAGTAGTTGAAGCACTGGAGTCCCAGTAGGCTGACCATGGTTCGTGTCTTGGACCTGGTTGTTTGAAAATCATACCAGGCGTGTGTGTGATTGTGCCTAAAATCCTGAGAGGAAAATAGAGGAGAAGGGATTTCTGTGCAGCCAGGCCCGCTGGAGGGTGATTTCTCACCTTCTCTCTCACTGTCACATTTTGTCACTGCTGAGCACACACACCCTATGGCAAAAACCTAAAGAAGTCTGAATAGCGATCATTTTTTGATATTTTCAGCAACAGTAGATTGAGTGCTATAAATACGTGTGGACCGGGCCTGGCAGGTGGCATGATGGTTAAGGTGCTGGACTCCCACCTGGCCGACTATGGTTTCAGTCCCGGACCTGGCAGCTTGCTCTCTCATTTTCCCTCTCTCTCTCTTTCTCTTCTCACTCTGTCCCTATCTGGTTAAATGTAAATAAACAAACAAATAAATACATACATACATAAATAAATACTAATTCTTTTAAAAAATATGTATGGGGACCAGCAGTTAGCGTAATGGCTATGTCACTGGACTCCCACGTAGTCGACAGCGGTTTGAGTCCTGGACCCTGTGGCTTGAACTCACGCTGGGCGTGTGTGCGTGCGTGCCCAAGATCCCGAAAGGAGAATGGAGGAGAAGGGATTGCGGCGTGGCCATCCCCCCTGGGGAGTGATTTCCTGCTTTCTGTCTCTCTGTCTGTCTCTGTCTGTCTGGCGAGCGCATGCGCCCTATAGCAAAAACCTCTAAAAAAAAAAAAGAAAAAAAATATATATGGACTAAAGTTTTGATGAACACTTGGGGTGTGGTTGTGAGCAAAAAAGTATGTTTCTTTACCTAATGAGGCATATAGTTTACTCAGATATATAATTACAATCTTTAACAGGTCTGATGAAGGAAAAATACAGAGCACAGTAAGAGTTTTTAAACAGAAGTATGATCAGATTGTTGAGAAAAAGTGACTTGTAGAAAACGACCTAAAGACTGAGTAGAAGTTGGGAGAAATCAGGGAGTATCTCGGTCTGCAGGAACAGTATAGGAAAAGGCAGAGGGCATCGGTCTTTACAGGATTTTTGCCTCAGGGCGCATGTGCTTGCCAGAGAGACAGGCAGGCAGTGAGAGGGAAAGTGAAAAACCATCTCCCAGGGGGATGGCCACGGCCCAATCCCTTCTCCTCCATTTGCCTTCTAGGGTCTTGGGCACGCACACATACCTGGCATGATTTTCAAGCTATGGTCACCTGGAAGCGCAGTGCTGTAACTGCTACGCCATCTGCTGGCTCCGCTTGGTGTGTTTTTCAGGCTGCCAGAGATGGGACTCAAACTGTGCATTCGGCCATGTGGGGTCCAGCTGCCTTGGCTATCGTACCACTTGGCTGGCCCTCGTCTCGCCTTTTTATAATCTGCTCCTTCCGCTGTAGTCCCTAGGTGATTGTTGCTACCATTTTCTGCGGTTCATCCATGCCAGAAATTTAGAAATTTTCTTTTCCTGTCCTTTCTTTCCTTTTTGCTTTCTTTGACAAATATGTAAGTTGTGTGTGTCAGGCACTGCCATAGGCACCGTATATATGAGGGGACTTCACAATGTTTGGCTTTTTATAATCTGCTCCTTCCGCTGTAGTCCCTAGGTGATTGTTGCTACCATTTTCTGCGGTTCATCCATGCCAGAAATTTAGAAATTTTCTTTTCCTGTCCTTTCTTTCCTTTTTGCTTTCTTTGACAAATATGTAAGTTGTGTGTGTCAGGCACTGCCATAGGCACCGTATATATGAGGGGACTTCACAAGGTTTGGGGAAAAGAGAATTGAAGTACAAGTTTATTTTGGTGCAAGAAAGAAAGATATAACAATTCATTGTAATTATTTTGAGTGCTGTGATGGAGAAAGATCACCTTTAATTTAACCAAGTCTCAGGAATCTTTTTCAACATTTGCCTCCGTTCTGCACTTGAACCACCACAGCGTTAGTTCAGGCTCTTAACATTTAAAACAAAAAGCGTATTTCTTCTATGAGACAGAGTGAGACGGGCACCCCAACCTGGTTCTCATGCCATGGTCCAGCTCAGCCAGCCTGGATCATGGACAAGGGCATGCCCAGCATGGAGTGGGAGGCCCCACGATGCCAACCAGTGACCTTCCCACCTGGGTTCAGTGTATCACTGCTGAAACCCCACCGGACTCTGTTCTTAGCATTTTTTACTTGGTTTCTTGCTGCAGTCTGCTGTCCTCGCTGATCCATACTTTGCACTCCTTTTCAATTTGATCATTGTTTTTAAAGAATGATTTAATTTATTTATTTACTAATTTTAATTTGACCAGAGAGGGACAGAGCAAGTGAGAGCTAGAGCGAGAGAGGGAGAGAGCGAGCGAGCTGCCAGGTCCGGGACTCGAATCACAGTTGGTGATGTGAGAGTCCAGCGTCCTTAACCACCACAGCACCTGCCGGCCCCCAAGTTTATAATTTTAAAATGATAATTCTATCAGATTTCTCATCTGGCTCTACTACTTTCTTTTCTTTTCCTTTTAAAAGATTTATTTATTTAATTTTATTTGTTATGTATTTTAAATTTTATTAGAGAGACAGAGAGAGAAAGGGGAAGGGAGAAAGCAAGCTACCAGGTCCGGGACTCAAACTGCAGTCGCCATGTGGGAATCCAGTGTCTTGAACCACCGCACCATCTGCCGGCCCTTCTCCTACTCTCTTGGCATGTGATTTTAGACAAGTTACTTCCGTGAACTTTACTTTTATTATGTATCACATGGCCATAATTTTGTATATTTGAGTTCTGGGAAAGGAACTAATGCATGTCTTAGGAGAGTGTCCAACACGTAATAAATATTTAGGAGACATTAATCTTTTATTATTATTACAACTATTACTACTATAATTCTGCCTAAAATCTTTAAATTGTTTGATGTTGACTATGGAATACAGTTTATATGTTCTCATTTAAGAGACCACACCTGTCACAGTCAGCCTGTCTGTCATGTGTCCTCTGTTCTTGTACACCACGATGTACGGTTTCCCGGCCCATCATACCTTTCATGCTTTGTGCAGATATTTCCTTTGCCTCAGAGCTCCCACCTAACATGGAACTAATGAGTCCTTTTGTCTCCGTCCAAGCTTCAGCTCTTTGGGGCGCCTTTCTTCCCTGCTCTCTGCCCCGCTATTATTACATCTTTATGTTTCCCTAGTACTTGTTTATGCCTGTATCGTAACACTTGCCTACTTTTAAAAACTAATTATTGATCTACTTGTCTGATTCCCAATTAGATCGTAAATTCTTTGAAGACAGGGTTCCCGTCTTATTCAACTTTTTTTTTGAGAAGGTTTTTCTATTAGCGCTCTCCAGAAAGACAGAGAGAGACAGAGAGACAGAAAGCAAGAAATCACCCCCCAGGCGAGATGACCACGCCGCAGTCCCTTCTCCTTCATTCTCTTGGGATCTTGGGCACGCATGCACACGTTTTCGACGAGAGTTTTAAGCCACTGGGTCTGGGACTCGAACTGCGGTCGACTACATGGGAGTCCAGCGACACAGCCATTATGATAACTGCTGGTCCCTGTCTTATTCAACTTTTAAAAAACAGTTCCTAGTGGCTTGTACACTGTAGACATATTTTTTAAAAAATTTTTAAAAATGTTTCTGCCATAGCACACAAGTGCTCGCTAAAGAGAGACAGTGAGAGGGAAAATGAGAAATCACCCTGAGGGATTACGGTCATGCCGCAGTCCCTTCTCTTCTGTTGTCCTCTCGAGAGTTTGTGTATGCACTCATATACACTGGTGTGATTTTCAAGCTACCTGCTCAGGGACTTGAACAGCAATTGGCCCTATGGGAGTCTAGTGCCTTAACCACCACACCACCTGCTGACCCGACACTGTTTTTGACCCTATTCAGTGGAAGATGGCACTTGGGAGCTAGTCGGTTGATTTTTATGGTGATTTTGTGAGCAAATATATTTGCCTGTTTCCTATTAGTTACTTTTAGAAATTCATGAGAATGCATATAGGTTAGTTATGTATAAGGTGTATATTATACATATAAATCTATATATAAATTATAAGTAATTGTTATATTTATACTTTTTATTCCTAATATACCTATGTGTATACATACCATACATAAAACAGTAAGAGTAGATAAGTCTCATTACACAATATCTTTTTAAAAATAATTATTTATTTAATTTGATTTATTATTATTATTTAATTTGCTATAGGGCATGCACGCTCACCAGAGAGAGAGAGTGAGAAGGACTCGAACCTCGGTCAGCCGTGTGGGAGTCCGGCGCCACCATCTCTGCACCACGTGCTGGCCCCAGCGTCAGTATCTTTTCAAGAAGGATAGAAGGGTGGGTTGTGTTTTATGCGTGAATGTATAAATGCTCTAGCGTTTTCCACATTTATCTTGTGCAGTTCCCTTGGCAGCCCTTGTTAGAGTGGACCAGGCCTGGCTTAAGCAGTGTGTAAGGATCCAGAAGAGGGCTGGCTTTGTGGTGCGGTGGTAACGTGCTGCTCAGGAGACTCGGCCCACATGGCGACCATGGTCCAGACCCTCTGCCCAGTCAGCCCGAAGCATGGTGGGCATGTGCACAAGGGCAAGCACACACGTGCATGCATGTGCTCTGTCATGAATAAAGAAAAAAGAAGTGCTCAGGATCATTTGGGGATATTCCATTGCATTTTAAAAAATTACTTTATTTATTTCATTTATTTATTTTTTAATTTTATGAGAGAGAAAGAGAGAGGGAAAGTGAGAAAGCAAGCCACCAGGTCTGGGACTTGAACCATGGTTGGCCATGCGGGAGTCCAGCTCCCTTAACCACCACGCCACCTGCCAGCTCCTCAAATGCCTTTTTTCTAAAGCAGTTTGTCAGGTGAGGAGTCTGAGAGGGCATGCTGAAAGGGATGGAGTGATTTGGTCATGCAGGGTCCTTTTGAGCTTTGACTTAGACACCTGCTCTTGGCCAGTAAGTGACCTGAGAAAGCTGAAGTTAACATTAAAATGGGCGGTTTAACTCTTCTGTATGTCATATAAAGTACAATACGTGTCAGAGTTTCAGTGTGTACAGTTAATGCGGCAGCAAGGATGAGCTGATAATGCCCTGAGAACGAATGTTTTATTTTGTTGGCTTCTGAAAGAGTGAATTTACGACTTTAATGCTGCATTAATGGCTCCTTTCCATTTCATGTAATGTGAGGTAATGATCATTTGCTTATTATCTGACTCATCTTTATGGGAATAACTCCCATATGCCAAATGATATTTCATGTGTGTTCCTGGAGATAAGAATCCAGATTGTCGTTAATGCGTTTTCCAAACTACATATTGCAGAGGCTGCAAACTGAAATAGGAGCTATTTGGTTCCACTTTGATATTTTTCAATTATTGTTTCATAAAAGATATGCCATTTGTGAATGTTTCAAATGTGGATTGCAACTTGTTTTGGCTCTGTTTGCCAGGCCACAAATGGTGATTCAGTCTTCTCTGTCTTCAGTTAGTGATTAAAAATAGCACATGGAATTGGATTTTTAAAAAATAGTTCTATTAAGAGATTTTCTTTTTCATATTTCTGATTTTGATATACCGTAAGCCAGAGTTTCCCAATGGTAAGCAACAGCTTGCCTAACGTGGATGAGCTGAGATCCCCTTAGTTCTTCAGGGGCTAGACACACACTTTGACAGTCTGAACATGGAGTTGTTGCCACCGGCTTCCAGCAGCCTCATCAGTTTACCATTAGATGCCATGCAAATGTGATTTTTCTCTGTGTATCTTAACATGAAAAAGATTGGGAAGCTTAGATTATTTGAAACACGATTTTAAATGAAAAATTTTTCTCTAGAACTGTGATTCAGAATTATATTAACTGTCCTCCCTTTTTTATATTTTTAGAGAAAATGGTTTTTGTATTATAAAGATCATAGTAGAGACTAGAAACAAAGAATGATGAAAAAGTAGAAAATAAAAACAAACACACCTTCAAGAAATAAGCACAATTAACATTTTATTGTCTGTTCTTTTAGACATTTTTCTTTCTGTGTGTGTGTGTGTGTGTGTGTGTGTGTGTGTGTATGTGTGTATATATGCATATGTGTATGCTTGCTGGAGAGAGACAGAGAGGGAAAGTGAGAAATCACTCCCCAGGGAGGACGGTCATGCCACAATCCTTTCTCCCCCATTCTTTTTGGATTTTGGCCACTCATGCCCATGCACCTGGCACTGCCAGGTCCAGGACTCGAGACATGGTTGGCCATGTGGGAGTCCAGTGTCTTAACCACTGTGCCACCTGCTAGCCTCCTGACATTTTTTTAAAAGTACAAATGTTTTATAACCTGCTTTCGTTACTTTAATATAGGTTGTTAAGTTTTTTATAGGTTGAAGTTTAAAAAAGACTTTCTAAAAGTATCTTTCTTTCTTTTATTTTCTTTTACTGGATATAACATTACAAGTGCTACGATATAGGTTTTCCAATTATCCACATAATCCAGATAGTGCTGATAAGCTTGATTTCTGAGCAGCAGGCAACTAATATTGTTCTTGATTCCAAAAGCAAGGCTAAACCATCATCATGCCTTTATGCGGACACAGTGTAATATAGGGGCAGATCATTGTATCTGCCTTCATGAGGGATGGTGATATGTAGATTGCTTTCTTGTATGTCTTTCTGCTTTGGTATTGGAGTGGTACTGCCCTTAAGATATGTTGGCAAGTGTTTCCTCCTTTTTAAAAAACAAAACAAAACAAAACATTAGAATAGGTTTAAATGCTTGCGTTTTGAAATATTTTGTGTAGAATTGGAATTATGTCTTTGTTAGATGCTAGATAGAATTCACCAACAAAACTTGGAGTTTTCTTTGTAACTAAGTTTTAAATTTCTCATTGCATTTAAAAAATAGATATATAAAAGGCCAGCAGGTGACATGAAGGTTAAAGCTGTTGGATCGCACATGGCCTACTGCCTGGTTCAGGTCCTGACCTGGTGGCTTGAAAGTCATGCTGAGCAGGTCCAGCAGGTGGTGTAGTGGTTAAGGATCTGGACTTGACTGTGGTTCAATACCCAGACATGATGGCTTGCAAATTGCACCAGGTACGTGTGTGGGTGTGGGTGAACCCAAAATCCTGAGAGGAGACTGGAGGAGAGGGGTTTGCAGTGTAGCCATCCCACCTGAGGAGTGATTTCTCACTTTCCCTCTTACCGTTTCTCTCTGTCCCTCTCCAGTGCGTGTACATGCCTTTTGGCAAAAACTTTGAAAGAAAAAAAAGAAAGTCACACTGGGTATATGTGTGTGCATGTCCAAAATCTCAAGAGGAGAAGGGACTATGGCATGGCCATCTCCCCTGGGGGGGGGGTTGGCTTCTCACTTTCCTTCTCTTTCTCTCCATAGCAAGTGCATATGCCCTAAAACAAACTCAAAATTAACAAAATACACATAAAGCTTTTCAAATTTTCAGTTTTCTTTTGTTTCAGTTTAGTTTTTTTTATGGAATTTCTCTCTGAATTATACAGTCTGTACTGATGTCTCATATTGTCTTGATATTTATAATTTGCATTTTCTCTCTTGGATCAGTCAGGCCAAAATTTTACTAATTTATGAATATTCTCCAATAAAATTTATGGTTATATTTTCTTTTTCTATCGTTCATCTCTTTGCCTTGATTTTTGCCATTATCTTTATTATTTCCTATCATCTGGGCATAGGGTTTAATTTGCTCTCATTTTTCTGATAGATGGAAGTTTAGGCCATTGACTTTAAACCTGCTTTATTTTCTAAGCACTTAAGCACTGTGATTTTTTTTTTTTTTGTTATTGATTTCTAATTTAATTCTTTTGTGGTCAGAGAACATATACAAGATTTTTTTTTTTTTTTTTCATAGAGCATGTGTACTAGCCAAAAAGAGAGAGAGAGAAAGTAAGTGAGAAATCCCCTTTTCGGGGGATGGCCTCATCACAATTCCTTCTCTTCCATTCTTCTCTTAGGATTTTTGGCACACGTACACAAACACATGCCTGGCATGTTTTTCAAGTTGTCAGGTCCTGGTCTTGAACTGTGGAGTTGACCATGTGCAGTTCACACCTGCTGACCACATATACATGATTTTAGCCTTCTATTTATTTTTAAGTTTTTTCACTTATGGAAACTTGATTTATGACCCTGTGTAGGTCTACCTTCATAACTGTTCCATACACATTTGAGTTGGGTGATAGAGCTGTTCAAGCATTCATGCTCACTCATTTTCTCTCTAGTGTTCTATCAGTTACTGAGAGAAAATTTTATCTGTACTTGTGTATTTATTTTCTCTTTTAGTCCTACCAGTCTTTGGTATTTAGGAGCTCTAGGGTTTTATTGTTTGCATGTTTGTTTTTCCTTTCCCATCTTTAAGATAGGATTTTGCTATGTTATGATTCTCCTGCCTTGGCCTCCCAAGTACTGGGACTACAGGTGTGTGCGCCTGCACCCAGCCTTAGGGTAGGAGTCTACTGAGGATCCACTGTGTGTTCCACAGGGGCTTCAGCATTTCAGAGTAGTGCCCTACCACCTTGACTGGGCTCTCAGATCATTCATTCATTCATTTATAAGTTTTATTTTTTTCTTCTATGAGCAAGAGACAGCACCCTAAGCACTCCCAACAGGGTCCTCACAGTATGATGGTTGCCAGTTTCAGCTAGCTGTGGTTCATAGGCCTGCACATGCCCAGTGTGTTCAGGGAGGTTTCCAGGTGTGAACTTGGAACCTTCCCATGTGGGTCAGCTTTGCAGTGCATTGTATAATGCTGGTCCACAGCCCAGACCTCTCGCAGGTGTGTTCAGGGAGGTTTCCAGGTGTGAACTTGGAACCTTCCCATGTGGGTCAGCTTTGCAGTGCATTGTGTAACTGCTGGTCCACAGCCCAGACCTGTCACAGACACACACACACACACACACACACACACACACACACACAAATTTCATTCATGTGCGTATTGGATGGGGAAGACAGAGAAGCGAGAGAAGGGAGCACTTCCCCAGGCTTGGCCATGCTGTGAACCGTAAACCTGTCCTTCAGTCCGCCAATCCTCCACCACCAGGATTCTGGGCATGAGTGTTTTCAGGCTGACCAGGCTGGGAGTTCAAATGGCGGTTGGCATGTGGCCTTCAGCTCGCAGTTTGTTATGCTATTGACTGTGCCACTGAGGCTGGGCTGTTAGATGTTTTTTATTAGCTATTTGGAGACAAGTCCTTGTCTGCTTATCTCCCAATTTGTATCATTTCTGATAGGTTTCCATTGACAGATTTTCACCATTATGATGGGTCATGTTTTCCTGCTTCATGTGTCGGGCACTTTTAGATTGTGTATGCAACATTGTAGATGGCTATGTTACTGAGAGTCTGGTATTTATTGCCCTCTTTAATAGAGCATTGAATTGTTTGGGGGAATGTTAATGTTGTCGTGAATCAGTTTCCAAAGGTTTAGTTTTAAGCATGATGCAATGTGATTCAGGATACTTTTACTTTAGGGTTCAATTAGTCCCGCTTTGTAGGTGACACCTTTCTAGGATCTCCTGTGAATGCTCAGTAGTCAGTGAAGTTATTCTGCTGTGACTTGGTGGGACACAGGCGTCTCCAAGTCCTCTCCACGTTCAGGTGGTTGTTTTCCCCCTGCTCTCCACCCTGCCTTTAGCTTGTAGAGCCTCTCTGTGTTCATAGCTTCGTGTTTGCCCAGAGACCTTGGGTGCCTTTATGCAGACTTTTGAAGCTCCTTTTCTTCGTCATTCACTTCTCTCTCGAATGTTGCCTTGCAAATTTCTAGTTAGCTTAGTACCTCCAAATTCAGTAAGACTACATGCCATGCATAGTTTTTTCATAATATGCATGTCTATTAACATTTTACATTTCAAATTTATGTGTGTGTGTGTGTGTGTGTATGTGTGTGCATGTGTGTACAGGTATGTAGGTACTATTATTATTTTATTTTTAAAAAATATTTATTTATTCATTCATTGTTTTTTTAATTTGACCAGAGTTAGACACCGAGAAAGAAAGAGGGAAAGTGAGAAAGCAAGCTACCAGGTCCAGGACTTGAACCGTGGTCGGTCACGTGGAGTGTCCTGCATCTTAACTACCATGCTGCCTGCTGGTCCCGGTACTATTGTTTTTTAATGGTGGTAGAACCAGCTTGAAATGACTCTTTTTTAAATAAGAAAAGCAATGTGTACTTGTAACAAATTTAAACAGTATAGATGTAGAGGAAGTAAAAATACAATTGTTTATTTTTTCTCCAAATTTGTATTCATTATAGGAACTTAAATTCCTAATTTGATGTAAAACCTTATATGTGTATTTGAACCTATATATACATAGATTGACCTTTTCTTTCTTTTATCTTTCTTCTTTTTTAATTGCCAGAGGGAGTGTACACTTGTCGGAGAGAAATAGAGAGACAGAGAGCGAAAGAAAGGACCCTCCAGTGGGGGATGCTCATGCTGTGATTCCCTTGCCTCCATTTATCCATCCTGTTTGTTTTTGGGCACATACGAACATGTACCCAATGTGTTGGTCAAGGGGCCGGGGTTCTAACTGTGGTTGGCTGTGTAGGACCTGACTCCTTTAATCAGAGACTGCAGGGCTGCTCGACTTTTCTTTTTTCAATGAAACAAGCTAATACTATGTAGTTGTTTTTCTGTTGGGGCTTGCTCCTCACTTACTGTGTTGGTAACAGTTTACCCAGACAGTGTCCATCACGAATTTTAGTCTTCCTAAGGTAGGAAGAGTATTCCGGTGTAAGAATGTGGACCACATTTCATTGATCTGTTTCACTCTTGATAGGAATTTTGGTTGTTACTATGGCTTGCTTCCTTACCCTTCCCCTGTCTCTGTGACCCCTTCCTCCACCAACAGTGCTGGAAAAGATACTGCTTTTCTGTGGGTATAGTGTTTAAAATGTGATGTCTACTACATAATCCCAAACATGTTAAAAGTATGATCGAGGTAATTTCTTTTCTCCACATATTGCCTGTTTTTAAAATATTCATCATATTCACATGCAGAGGAGAAAAATATATTCAATTTATATATTTTTAGTTACTAGGTAGAAAATACATAAAATGGCTGTTTTTATTATTTTTTCATGAAGTATTAGATCATAACATTTTTGCCCAAATTCCTTTTAGATTGCTTGACTTTTTCTTATTGGTTTATAGTGTCTTCAGATAGCATGAATTTTTTTTTTTAAATTTTTGTTTAATAGTTTTTGGCCTTAGGGATTATGCACTGGCCAGAAGGGGAGAGAGAGAGACAGAAAAATTACTCGCCGGAGGGATGGCCGCACTTCAGCTCCTCTGTTCTCCTCTCGGGATCTTGGGCACACACTCACACATGATTTTGAAGCCCGTCGTGATTTTGAAGCTACTGGAGTCCGGGACTCGAACCATGGTTAGCCATGTGGGAATTCAGCAGTGTGACCGCTATGCCATCTGCTGACCCCAACATGAATGTTAACTATTTATCACGTATATGGCAAATTTTGGAACACAATCGATTTGTCTTAAATTTGTTGTGGTATAGTTTTCCATGGAGAATTTTCTTTCTTTTTTGAGGGGGAGTAACTACTTTTGTTCCTTTTTTCTTTACAAATTTAGGGTTTCTCATCATGATTAGACCTTCCTTATTAGAAAATTTTTCTTATTTTTTCCTAGCAGCACTATTATTTTATGCATTTAGATATTTCTCTTCTCTGGACGTCTTCGTATCCCTACTAGTTCGCTCTTACTGGTTCTTAACTTGGGAGTCAAAGGAGATGGTAGAGATCGCTCACTGAGCCCTTCCTTTTGCAAATGAAGAACCTGAGGCCTAGTTATCTCCTCAAGGTCCTATCATGCCTTGTTACGACAACAGAGAATAAAAATCCAGTGTTCCTTTTTTTTTTTTTTTTAAGAATTTTTTTGCTATAGGGCGTGTGTATTCACCAGAAAGACAGAAAGACAGAAAGCGAGAAATCACCCCCCAGAGGGGATGGCCACACCGCAATCCTTTCTCCTCCATTCTCCTCTTGGGATCTTGGGCACGCACGCACACACGCCCGGCGTGAGTTTAAGCCACTGGGTCCAGGATTTGAACCTTGGCCAGCTACGTGGGAGTCCAGCGACACAGCCATTATGCTAACTGCTGGTCCCCAGTGTTCTTTGTTTTTCAGTCCTTGTCCATTTCCATTTTGTAGTTGAATAAGTGGATCTTGGAGGCTACTTAAGGCTGCCAGACAAAGTTTCATATAAAAATGGTATTTGAAGTAAGACTTAAAAGAGGAAAGGAGGAGCTTGCAGGTGGTGTGGTGGTTGAGGTGCTGGACTCTCACATGGCCGGCAATGACTAGAGTCCCAGACCTGGCAGCTTGCTTTCTCACCTTCTCTTTCTCGTCAGCACATGTGCCCAGTAGCAAATTAAAAAAAAAAAAAAAGTAATGATAAACAAAAATTAAATAATTAAAAAAAAAAGGGAAAGACATCAGCAAAGGTTTAAGGAAAAAAGTGTTCCAGGTCAACAAAACACCTTCACTCTGTGGTGAGAAAGAACTTGGACACTGGGCAGTTTAAGGGCTGCAGGTGATGGAAGGGTGAGTGGTTTCGAACAGTTTGACTGTGAAGTGTCAGTTGCCAAGTTGTTGGGTACTTTTTACCATCAATACTTTTTGATGCTCTCAGACAGCCCTGTTGACACTTGCTTTGTAAAAATCTGTATGGTGGGACCAGCAGATGGCATAATGGTTACATCGCTGGACTCCCGCATGGCTGACTGTGGTTCAAGTCCCAGACCTGGAGGCTTGAAACTGAAGCGGGGCGCATGTGCATGTGTGCCCAGAATCCCGAGAATGGAGAAGAAGGAATTGTGGCTTGGCCATCCCCCCTTGGGGGGGTGATTTCTCACTTTCTGTCTCTGCCTCTGTCTCTCTCTCCCCTGGCAAGTACATGTGCCCTATAGCAAAATACCCTCTTTAAAAAAAATCCAAAAAACTGTATTGTTCATTTCTTCCCAAATCACACAGTGGAAAAATTCAGTGATAAAATCTTTATTTTCACATTGTTATGAGAAATCTTGTAATGAAAACATGTCTTTATCTGGGTCCAAACACATGCTGAGTGTTCTGGAGTTAACTGGTTGTAGCTGGAAGTTATAGTGAAAACAAATCCCCTTCAGATGGAACTTATTTCAGACAGATATGGAACGTAGTCCCAAAAGCTGTTCGTTTATCCTGTCAAAATGAAAAAAGAGGAAAAATCTGTTATCACAGGTAAAACAATAATAATGGAAAATGTTTGTGGTGTTTCCTTAGCACATGAATATTTTTTAGGGCAAAATTGTCTTCTTGCTGGTTTTGATATATCATCTGGGCATAGGTGGATGTTCTGTTCTTATATTGTTTATCATTGGTGACTCCGCGTCCTTCTGGGGTTGAACTTTAGTGGACTAAAGACAGGGAGCTGATATATTTATTTATTTATTTCCCCTAAAAAAATTATTTTTCCTGGCACCAGCAGTTGGCGTAGGCTATGTCGCTAGACTCCCATGTAGTCGACCGTGGCTCATGTCCCAGACCCTGTGGCTTAAACTCATGCCGGGTGCATGTGCGTGCATGCCCAGGATCCTGAAAGGAGAATGTAGGAGAAGGGTGATTTCTCGCTTTCTGTCTCTCTGTCTATCTGGCGAGCACACGTACCCTATAGCAAAAACCTCAAAAAAAAATAATATATATATATTATTTTTTTCTTAGTGTGTGCAAAGAGTTGTGAGGTTTTCATAAAACCCATTAGACTTTTTATGTTTAAGGACCTCTGTTAAATTTTTTTTTAATGCAAAGGCAGAGAGCGAAAGAAGCATCCTCCCCCGCTCCATGGGACATAGTCCTGCTATAATCCCTTTTCTTCCATCCGGTCAGGGTTTTGGGGCATGTGTGCTCACATTCCTGGAGTATTTTTCAAGCTGTCAGGCCAGGATCTGAGCCAAGGTCGGCTGTGTGGGATCTGATTCCCAGTGCACAGTGCTTTACAAACTATGTGACTGAGTCAGCCTTCCCGTAGATTTAAAAAATTTTTTGTATACTTTTTACCCTTTGATAAATAGTCACAGTGATACAGACTACATACTACAGAAACAAAGGGAAATCTGGATTCTACATAGTATTACTTTTAGTTAGATGAACTCAATTATGTAATTTATATTTAATTTTGTTAGTCCTTCAGGGATGATAAAACCTAACCATTACCTTGCTCTGTTAATACAGATTTTTCTGAGCACTCACTCTTCACTCATTAGGGAAACACCAGTCACTCACTTGGTGTTCCAGCCTTGGGTTGGCAGTGTTCAATAAGACATTATCTCTGGTTTCAAGGAGCTCAGAGACTTGAGGGGCACATAGTTATGGAACAGCCTAGGACTGTGTGGCGAATGCTAGGAGACGTGATGGACAGCGCAGTTGCGGGCTTGTGGGAGGAAGCAGCCAGTTTCGAAGAGTGTCAGGAACAAGGAGGTAACGAAGTGGGCCTGGAAGGATGAGCGAGGCTGGAGAGGAATGGTCTCCATAGAGGCAGCGGGGTGGGGGGAAGCTTGGATGAGCTTGTTTGCCAGGTGGTTGGAGTTTGGGCCTGTTATTTATTAGGCTGTGATAGAGGAAGTGCCGGAAGTGGGAAGCTGTGGTGGCCTTTTGTGAAGGGCCTTCCATGCATAGGGAGGAGTTGGGACTAGAGTCTTTGGAAATGGGAAAAGCAGCAGAAAAAACAGCAGAAAGACATGAGCTGTTCATGTTTCTAGAATGTTACCTTCAAAGAGTATGGAGGAAGGGAAAGGGAAGAGACTAAAGGTATCAGGCAGGAGGTTCTTCCGAGAGTGTAAGCAAGGCATGGGGAAACCTGGCCTGGGGTAGTAGCAGGGAACAGAGAGAAGCTGTAAGTTTCTGAAACATTTTTGAGGCTTCCTAAAGCTCCCACTGAGGGACATTGTATTGGGGAAGGCGCGACGTGGAAGTTCCGGGGCTTGTTCTACTTCTGCCCCATGATGCCATGATGACACCATAAATCCCTTTATCATTTGGGATTCTTGCTGGTCAAGCACAGAAGGATACTTGTCTGTGTTTCTTTTTTTTTTTTGGATAGGTTTTTGCTATAGGGCGTGTACACTCACCAGAAAGAGAGAGACAGAAAGACTGAAAGCAAGAAATCACCCCCCCCGGGGGGGATGGCCACACCACAATCCCTTCTCTTCCATTCTCCTCTCGGAATCTTGGACGCGTGCGCATGCGCCCGGCGTGAGTTTAAGCCACCAGGGCCAGGACTCAGACTGCAGTTGACTACATGGAAGTCCAGCAACATAGCCATTATGCCAACTGCTGGTTCCAGATTACTTGTCTTTCTACCTGTCCCTTCAGTTCTGGGATCCTAAGGGGAATAAGGGGAAATGGAGCCAAGTGTAGTAGCTCACACCTGTGGTTTTCCCAGCTGCTTGAGAAGTTGAATCAGGAGGATTGAGATAGTGAGATCCTCTCTTTAAAAACCACCACCGTTGGGACCAGCAGTTAGCGCAAGGGCTATGTCGCTGGACTCCCATGTAGTCGACCGTGGTTCAACTCCTGGACCTGGTGGCTTAAACTCATGCTGGGCGCATGTGCGTGTGTGCCCAAGATCCTGAGAAGAGAATGGAGGAGAAAGGGATTGCGGTGTGGTCATCTCCCCTAGGGGTTGGGGTGATTTCTCGCTTTCTGTCTCTCTGTCTGTCTGGCGAGTGCATGCGCCCTATAGCAAAAACCTCTCCAAAAAAAGAAAAGAAAAAAAACTACCACCATAAAAGAACGTATAAGAGGAGCATGTCAAACAAAAGAAAGTAATGAAAGCCTCCAACAGACCTCACACAGTTTATGGGGCCAGCCGGTAGGGTGGTTAAGGTTAAAGACAATGGATTCCCACGTGGCCAACTGTGGTTCGAGTCCTGGACCTGGTGGCTTGCTTTCTCCTTTTCCCTTTCTCTATCTCTGTCTCTCTGGTCAAATTAAAATAATAATAATAACAAATAGAATTAAATAAATAAATAAATAATTATTTGAGAAAAAAACCCAAAAAAACCACACACAGTTTAGAGTTTTACAATCTTTTCCTTTCTTTCTTGCTTTCTTTTCTTTCTTTCTTTCTTTCTTTCTTTCTTTCTTTCTTTCTTTTTTTTTTTTTTTCTTTTTTTTTTTTTTTTTTTTTTGCAGCTAATAGTTGTTTCCTCTACTATTATACTAAAAAACTCCAGTACAGGAAAAAAAAAAATCTAGGTGTTGGATTAGTAGGATTATCAAGTGTTGCTTATCACAATGTTGTAATTGTGTGCTTGACTAAGAGCAGCTCTTGATTTACCTGCTACACACATTGTGTCAGCAGAGTCCTACTTTATATGTTCTTGACATCTGTATTTGATATATGTAAGCAATCACAGTTGAAATCTCTGTATTTTGCTTTAAGAGGGGCTGCACTCCTCGGATGGAATTGTCAGCCCGTCTGAGCTTTCGCGCTCTCGGTTCCAGAAGTATCTGGAGGTACATCGTTCTGAGCCTTTGCCAGGCCAAGGCACGCTCAGCACTCATCAGCCCACTGGCGTCACTGGGGCTTTGCTTTTGAAATAAACGGGGCAGAGTTTGCAATGTTTTTTATTTTCCACTCTTTCTTGAAGTGTTTTTTTGGGAACTGTCCTTTGTTATTGAATGAGGGAGTAGGAGTTAATAGGAGATTATATAATATATTTAAATATTAACTTAAGTTTGTTAAAAGCAAAATAAATAAGACCACTGAGAGGAATTTAATTTAGTAGGGTTTAATTGAGCAAAGAATGATTTGCAAATCAAGTAGCCCCCAGAACAGGTTCTGACGAACGTCAAATTGCTCATGGTGAGTAACACTTACGTACAGGCAAAGAGAAGTGTCAGACAATGGAAGTGAGGGAGGGAAACAGCTGGAATGGTTACAGCTTTGTGTTTCTCTGTTCGAACAGTTTAAATAGTGAGTTGTGTGTGATCAGGTAAAGCAGGTCTCCTGTGGCTCAGCTTTATTTTTTTTTAAAGAGAGATTTTTGCTATAGGACGCACGTGTTTGGTGGAGACACAGAGACAGAGAGAAAATGAGAAATCACCCCCTGGGCGGATGGCCACTCCACAATCCCTCATCTCTCAGGATTTTGGGCACACATGCACATACACCTGTTGTCAGTTTTAAGCCGCTGGGTCCAGGACTCAAACCTCAGTCAGCCATGTGGGAATCTAAAACTTTAATCACCATGCCACCTGCTGGTCTTCTGCTGTTGTTAAGGAAACAGACTGCTAGTTAGGTTGTGGTTTGTTTACAGAACTCAAGTATGCCGGTATGGAAACCTTTTCAGGGCAGTGTAATTCAGTAAGTTGCAATAACCTAAAATAATAACTGTCTTCATAACATATTGTTAAAAGAACCTCTTTTCTTTTTGTTCTAGTTCCAAAGGATCCAAAACCCCAGTGGAGACGGGTAGCATGGAGTTATGACTGCACCCTGCTGGCCTATGCTGAGAGCACAGGGACTGTGAGGGTGTTCGATCTCATGGGAAGTGAACTCTTCGTCATTTCCCCGGTAGGTGCACTCCTGAAGGTGGTGACAGCCCTCTATGTACAGGTGCCTGAATGGGTGCGTGAGAACAGAACTCAAATACGAATCAGAAAAGTAAACTGTGACCTTAAGTTGTTCAGAACCTATTTGGAGATCTGTGTACATGCAATATTTATTCTTTTTTATTCTTTTTTTTTCCTTTTTCTCTTTTGCCAGAGGGCACATGCACTTGTGTGTGTGTCGGAGACACACACACACACACACACACACGCAGACACGCACACATGAACGGAGAAAGAGAGAGAGAGTGAGAGAGCACACTCTATGGGGCATGGTCATACCACAATCCTTTCTCCTCTCTCTGTCCTTCATTTGCGATTTTGAGTATGCATGCACATATGCCTGATGTGTTTCTCAGGCTGCTGGGTCCAGGACTCGAAGTGGGCAGTTGGCCGTGTGACATGGTTGTAACCTCCAGGACATGGCTGGCCTACAGTCTTTGTTCTTTCTCTCTTTTCTTTTTTTTTTTTTAATTTATTTTTTGGAGAGGTTTTTGCTATAGGGCACGTGTGCTCACCAGACAGACAGAGAGAGATATAGAGACAGAAAGCGAGAAATCACCCCCTAGAGTGGATGGGCACACTGCAATCCCTTCTCCTCTCGGGATCCTGGGCACGCATGCACACGCGCCTGGCGTGAGTTTTAAGCCACTGGGTCCGGGACACGAACCGCGGTCGACTACGTGGGTGTCCAGTGACATAGCCATTACGCTAACTGCTGGTTTCCTTGTTCTTTCTCTTTCTAACACGCTGTCCAGATATAGACCATCTGGTAGTGAGCAAATGCTGAAGAGTGGTACAGAAGGCTGTTACACAGTCCCAGGGAGGGGAAGAAGGGAACAGGCTGTTGCAGTAGGAAGGATTTCAAGAGGAGTTGGGGTTTGTTACCCTAAAGGGTATACACATTGAAAGGAAGAGGAGAAAACAATTAATGACAGCAATAACTTATATTTGTATAGTGCTTTATACTTTATTCATGATTGTGGTATATATTCTCATTTAATATTCACAGCAACCCTTTGATTAGGTTGGGTAGATATTGTCCTCATTTTATAGTTTACAGAAATAAGATCGAGGGAGAACAAAATGACTTTTCACATTGCCATGGCAGTTCAGGTAATAAGTGTCTCTTCTTGGTAACTAGTGTTTTTAAGTTATCCTCATTTCTCAAATGCACACAGTAGTGGCACAGTAGAATAGGGGCTCTGACTGACTGCATCAGAATCACCTGGGGAGGTTTATAAAGAAAAGGAAGACAAAGAAACAGAACAAATGACTGGATTACCCAAGCTCTACCCCGGAGATTCTGATGTAATAAAGTGGAGCCGGGCCTGGATAGTAACATTGCATACAAGCTTTTCAGTTCATTCTGATAAAAACCTAGTCTTGAGTGATACAGAGAACAATTTTCATTCAGAAACTTGAAAATATATGCTCTGCTTATATTATGAAAGTCTTAAGGAATTAAGGAGTTTATATTTCTATTTTCAATACTAGTGAATTGTAATAGAAATATGTGAACTATTTAAGTGATCAAGTAGTTTTAAATTGTAGTAGCCGCAGTAAGAAATGTGGAATGTATTTAAGAATATATCTTATTTAATTCAATATGTCTAAAATATCAGTTCAGCATGGAATCAGTATATTATGAACGTATTTTTCATTCTTTGTAATATTGATACTAAGCCTTTGAAGTTTGGCGTCCATTTTTAGATTTATGGCATATCTCAGTCTATACTAGCCACGTGTCCAGTTGTCATGGCATGATTGAAGACGAGGAGGAGCCAGTCAGGGTGTTGGGTGGAAAACCTCTCACTCTCTTAATTTAACACTCGAGGACCTGCAAATTTAATTGACAAAAGACAAATGAACAAGAGAAAAGGCATACTTTTTATGTTAGTATTTTTACATGCATTGGAAATTTCATAGAAAAGAAAGGAAACTTGAAGAAGTTAGATTTAGGGGCTTGTATACCATTTTAACAAAGGTCTATAAATTATGGAGCAGCGACTAGACAAACGAAAGAGTTTGGGCGTTTAAGGGTAGTAAATTGTGGGAGAGTGACTCGGACATGAATGGAGAAACACGTGGAAGGTAAGGGTTATTTCATAGAGACTGTCTTTGGAAAATCGTCTTTGTTGTGACTCCTCGTCTCTGCCATGAGTCCATCTTCTCTCCCTAGCATAGGGAGGGAATTTCTCGAAAAGAGGAATTTGTATCTTGTTTTTAGGCAGAAAGGGGAGAACAGAGAATGTTTTCTGTGTCTGTTGATTCAGAATTGACTTCAGCTCAAAATAATCCTTATGCCAAGATGGCATATTTCAGTGTGTCATATTCTGATCTCTTTCAAGGGTAATATATTTTATTATGTGTGCTTTTCAAGGTACATAGACCTTCAAGTCTTTAGCAGTACAGCCTGATATTTACTTGATGGAAAAGATTGACATTGAGTGAGTGTTTTAAATGACCTTTCCTTTAAATTGCTGATTAAGCGAATGGAAAGTAATCGGAGACTTCATTAGTGTAGGCTAATGTGGGCAGTGAAAATTAAATTTAGAACCTTCTATCTGGACACAGGCTCTTAGAGTTCTTCAAGGTTTAATGGTGGCATTACTTTTTTTCTTTTTTACAATGAATGTATAGTCTTTTGACAGTTACTGAGCTAGATGAACTTGGCTTTCAAAGGGGTTGCTGTGGGCCTCGCCTGTGCTCGGGCAGGCTGGTCTAGACCTCGGTAGGCACTCTGACTTGACTGGCTCTTGAGTTTACAGAGCAGCCTGAGCGATCTGATTTAAAGTGTACCTGGCAAAGCCAGTATCTCCAAATCTGCATCTGCTAACCTTTGTCTAGTGCTATCTTTTCAGTAACTTCATTTTCCTCTCTTCTACAGGCATCTAGTTTTGCAGGTGATCTGAGCTATGCCATTGCTGGCTTGATATTTTTAGAATATAAAGCAAGTGCACAGTGGTCTGCAGAACTCCTGGTCATCAGCTACAGAGGAGAACTGAGAAGTTACCTCGTAAGGTAACAGTGTACTGCGGGAAGTCCTATTTGAGTCCGTACTGTTTCTCAGGTTTAGTGTACGATTCTGGTATTTCTTTTTTTTTTTCCTCCTCCCAGCATATTCTGAAAAGTTGCAGATGTATCAGGAAAGTTGAGAGAATTGTCTAGAGAAACCCATATACTTCCACTTGGATTCTGTGATTAGGATTTTACTATACCTGCTGTATCACATTTCTGTCCATCTCCCTATTCCTATATCCAGCTACTAATCAATCTTATTTTTTAATGTGTCTCACAGTAAGTTGCAGACATTAGTATTCAAATATTTAAGTAGGCATATCGCTACTGTTCAGTAATTGCTTAGTTTCTTCTCTTTCGAGGTAAAATCTAGATATAACAACATGTGTGAATCTTCATTGTACCGTCTAGTGAGTTATGACTCATGTATTTGTGCAGTAAAACCCTGTCAAGATACAGAACGTTGGGCCAGCTGGTGGTGTGGTGGTTAAGGCGGTCAGATCCCACATAGCCAACTTTGTAGTTGGAGTCTTGGATCTGGTGGTTGGAATCCTGGACCCAGTGACTCGAAAAACACACCAGGCACATGTGTGCGTGCCCCAAATCCTGAGAGGATAGTGGAGGAGAAGGGATTGTGGTGCAGCACTCCCTTTTGGGGGTGATTTCTCACTTTCTCTCTCTGTGTCTCTCTCCAGTCAGCACATGTGCTCTATAACAAAGTAAAGAAAAAGAGAAAAAAGATATATAGAATATTACCATCATGCATGAAGGCTTCCTTCTGCTCCTTCCCGGTCAATGTGTACCCACCTCAAGAACAAATTCTGTTTGAAGCTTTTTTTAAAAAAAAATTATTCAGGGAGAGAGAAAGAGAGAGTGAGAATGTGATAGGTACCACCAACAGGATCCTGGTGCCACAATCCATCCCTGGTCTCATCCAGCCTATGTCGTGGGCAACCTGTGCACACTCAGCTGCACACGGTTCCTGGGCCACGAGCCTGGGACCTTCCCATGTGGGTCCAGCTGGGTTGCTGCTATGCCACTACTGGACCCTTAAACACCTTTCAAATCATAGATTAGTTTTGCTTGTTCTATAATAATTCACACTAATAAAATCATATAGTCTGTGTGCTTTTTTGTCTAAGTCTTCATTTATTCAGCATAATATTTTAATTTTCATCCATAGTTTTATACATAGCAGTAGTTTTTTCCTTTTTATTGTGGACTAGTATTTTATCGTATGAATAGCTCACAGTTTGTTTACATATGTTTCTATTGATGACCCCCTTGGTTTCTGCTTTTGGGCTGTTGCTTCTGTGACTATTCTTATACAAGTCTTTATGGGCATACATGGGGGTTCAAAGAGCTCAAGGGAAAATGAATCTAAATGTAAGTTTATTTTGGCGCAGATGAATTTTTGAAATCTGTGTATAGTTTGTCATAATATAAATTTTCTGTGAGGTATTTTTCTTTTTTAGAGAGATTTTAGCGATAGGGCATGTCTGCTCTCCAGAGTCAGAGAGCGACAGAGAGATAAAAAGGGAGAAATCACCGCTTGGGGGGATGACCACACCGCAACCCCTTCTCTTCCATTCTCCTCTCGGGTTTCTGGGCACACATGCACATGTGCCCAGTGCTAGTCTCAAGCTGCCAGGTCTAGGACTCAAACTACGTGGGAGTCTAGTAATATAACCGTTTTGCCATCTGTTGGTCACATTCCATGAAGTTTTTTGAGACATCCTCGTCATCTACTTTTATTCTTCTGAGGTCTGTATTTTTGATGGGTTTCTGGGTAGATACAGTTTATAAGAAACTACCAGATTTTTTCTTTAAATCAAAATTGGTTTTATCAGTTACTAAAATGTATCAGAGTTCTGGTTCATTCTCAGCAATATTTGGTCTTGGGTTTTTTTAAAGAATTACTTTATTTATTATTATTATTTTAGATTTTACCACAGAGAGAGAGGGAAAGTGAGAAAGCAAGCCGGCAGATCTTGGACTTGAACTATAGTTGACCATGTGGGAGTCCAGCATCTTAACCAGCATGCCCTCTGCCAGCTCATAATCTTGTCTTTTTTTTCAAGAGTGATTTTTGCCATAGGTTGTGTGTGCTAGACAGATAGAATGTAAGAAATCACACCCCAGAGGAGATGGCCACACTGCAATCCCTTCTCCTCCACTCTCCTCTCGGGGTTTTGGGCACATATGTACATGCACCCAGTATGAGTTTTAAGCCACTGGGTCCGGGACTTGAACCATGGTTGACTATATGGGAGTCCAGCTACATAACCATTATGATACCTGCTGGTGCCTTGTTTTTTTTTTTTTTTTTTTAATTATAGACTTCTTTCAGTCATTTAATGATAGTCATTGTAGTTTAATGGTATTTATTTCTTATATCGTCTTACATTTAGTGTTGGGACAAATCAGAGCTACCAGGAGAGCCACTGTTTCAGCTTCAGTAGTCATTATCCTCACGGAGTCCACACGGCGATTTACCATCCTGGTCACAGGTAAGTAGCAGTCCGTTCGTTGTTGTAGTCATGTTCTGATCATTCGTGATTTTCTGCCTGACTGACTAAGCTTCTCTGAGCCAGATGGGGCACTAGGAATATTGGTTGAGCAATTTCTCCTCTCTTAATCATCTGGGCCTCACTTCTCTCATCTCTAAATGCATGCCATTATTGCGAGCTCTCATAAAGTGCTTCCACACATAGTGTCCTCACCTGGAAGGGCCTCCGTTGTCCTTGCAAGTTCAGGCTGGATTGATCGTTGCAGTTCCTTCCAGCAGCTGTATCCCAGGCTTCACGTTCGCCGCTTTTCCAGTGTTTGCCACCTGTACCAAGGGTTACCCGTAACGTGAGGCAGATCCTACCTCCAGTGACTTCTCTCCTTTTATTTTGTTGAGCATGAAATTTACATGAATTTTTGTAAGTTAGCCAAGCTACTCTTTTTCTCCAAATGGGACGTATATTAAATGTTGAGACTGCCAAACAGTTTTAGTCTGGTTTCATTCATTCATTTAGTCATTTACTTATTTAAATGTTTATGTATTTATTTAACATTTAATTTATTAATTTTTAATGTGTTCTTATAAAGCTACCAGAGTCAATATTGGGGGTCCTGCTATGATTTCATCTAATCCTAGTCACCTCCCAAAGGCCATTTTACTACCACAGTCAGAGCAGTCAGGTCTCTGCCCTCTCAGCGCCCTTAGGGTGGCTCCCCAGATTTCAACCCATGAATCTCTGGGGCACATTCAAACCCTAGCACAAATCCAAATTGAGTTCTGAGTTTTGGGATTTACTCTGTGTATATAAGAGAGGGTAAATTCTCTGATCCTTAGTGTGCTTAACTTTTTTTAAAAACTTATTATTATCATCTTTTTCATTTGCTGTAGGGCATGTGTGCTCACCAGAGACAGACACAGAGAGAGAGGAAAAATGACAAAAGCTGTCAGGTCCTGGCTAGACTTGCAGGTTATGTGGGAGTCCAGTGCCTTCACCACCACGGTGCCTGCTGGCCCTGCTTAAGTCTTTATAACTAAAAGTGCATATATGTTTTGTATTCTATCCAGTCGTAGTTCTTGTTTTTTTTTTTAATTAAATATATATATATATATATCTATACTACAGAAACACACACACTTCCCCTTTGTGCTCTTTTATTTATACTACAGAATCACACACACTTCCCCTCTGTGCTCTTTTATTAAATATATATATATCTATACTACAGAAACACACACACTTCCCCTTTGTGCTCTTTTATTAAATACATATATATTTATACTACAGAAACACACACACTTCCCCTTTGTGCTCTTTTCTGATCCTGTCCTCTGTATCCTCCTAGAGATAGCCACTGTTGTAGATTTTGCGTGTATAATTCCCTTGCTTTATTTTCAGTTTTGCACTTATTTATACTTAGTTTTGCTGTTTTGACTTTATGTGATTGGACTCACATATGCAAGTCCCGCTTTTGTGACTTGCTTCTTGATGCATGTTGCTCTAATTTATTCATCTTTAACTACGGTGAGGGCATGTCATTTTATGAATAACTTGCAACACGTTTATCCGTTCTCCCACAGATAAAAATTTGGTTTGTTTCTGGCTTTGCTGTTATTTTAAAAACAGTACTGTAGTAAAAGTTATTGTATAGTCTTTTGACACCTATGTACAAGAGGTGCCGAGGGATAGAGAAATAGTACCGTAATTCCTGAATTGCCAGGTAAGTCAATCTTCAACTTTACTAGATAGTATCAAATGTTTCCCAGAGTTGCAAAGTTTCCAGTCAGGTCAGCCATGTATGTATAAAAGTTCTCCTTCCACCTTCTCAGTAGTCTTCTTGATGACTTCAAACATAAATATTTGCTGATCTGGTAATTGTAAAAGAATATCTCAATGAAGCTGTGCATTTCCCTTGTTACTGATTTGGTTATTGTGAAAGAGTAGCTCGCTGTGGTTGTGCATTTCCCTTGTTACCGATTTGGTTATTGTGAAAGAGTAGCTCGCTGTGGTTGTGCATTTCCCTTGTTACTAATTTGTAATTGTACAAGAATATCTCAACTGTAGTTTTACATTTCTCGTGTTATTGATTTGGTAATTGTAAAGGAATATCTCACTGTAGTTTTGCATTTCCCTTGTTACTAATGAGTTGAGCAGCCTTTCATGGTATTAGATATTCATGTTTTTCCATTTATGAAATGCTTTTGATGTCTTATTTTAGTTGATTCCTTCGATTGTTTTGCTATATCTACATAAGATGCTTACATTGCTGCTTCTTGATTTCTAATTTCACGCATTATCTGTTGACTTCCTTTTATGGAAAATGGTCATTTAGTTTTATTACCTCCTTCACCACATGTATACACACTGAACTGTCACTCATTCTGTTTTTATTTATATCATGATTTTGTAGGAAAAATGTTATTATGTTTATGTAGATAAGAAGCTTTTTTTATTTTCTTGCTATAGGGCACATGTGCTCGCCAGAAAGAGAGAAAAAGAGACAGAAAGTGAGAAATCACTCCCCAGGGGGATAACCACGCTGCTATCTCTTCTCCTCCTTTCTCCTCTCGGGCTCTTGGGCACGCACACGCGCCCGGCGTGAGTTTAAGCCACTAGGTTTGGGACTCGAACTGCAGTCGACTACATGGGAGTCCAGTGACATAGCCATTACACTAACTGCTGGTCCCAATAAGCAGCTTTTTACTGTATTTCATGAGTGATTTTTCTTTCTTATTTGCTATCTACTCATTAATTTATTCAATAAACATTTATTGATTTTCTGTAGGATGCCATGTACTGTCTCAGGTGGTTGGGATATATATCCTTTATGGAACTGAAGAGGGGGTGACAGACTAGAAACAATGCACAGAAAGGGTGCATGGAGTGGTTAGGAACTATGGAAAAAATGAGTAGAGATGCAGACCAGGAAGATGGGAGAGTAGGTTGCTGATTACACATAAATAGGGTAGTAAGGTTCTCCTCATTGAGAAAGTGACATTTAAGTTGCCAGGTAAGTAAATCTTCAGCTTTATTAGACAGTATAAAATGTTTACAGAGTTGCAACAGTTTCCAGGTACGTCAGCCATATGTGAGAATATCAGTTATTTAGGGATCTGGGAGAAGAGTGTTCTGTGTAGATGGAATGGCCAAAGCAAACCCAGAGTTGGGAGTGCGCTTGGCACTTCTTGAACAGCAAGGAGGTCAGTTTGGTTAAAGCACTTGGAGAAGTGGAGTCGTAAGCTGAGGTCAAAGAATGGTGAGTGCTCAATCATTCAGGGTTCATAGGCTGTGGTAAGACCTGCTGGGTACCTTCTTACTTGTATGTATTATCGTTAGTCTATTCATAATTAATAATGTACTTCAGATTCACCCTTAAACTCACTCCCATTAATGTGAATCACTTGCCTGTGTATCACATAGATTATGTGTTCTGTAAGTTTCATCTTTTTACCGTGAATCAAATTTCCCCAAACGGGGAGCTTTATTGATTACTTTCTTCTCTCACAAAAAGACCAACTGTAATCAGAGGAGGCGAACATTCACCTCAAGATTCTGTTGTCTTCATAATAAAAAAGATGAGACTTAGAACTGGATCACTTGACCCTTTCTCTTCTTATCTCCTTCCAGTTCAAAATGCTTGCATCTCTGAATAGCCAGCATTCTCTCCGATCTGCAGTTGGGCTCAACACATTCAAGCCTCAGCACAATCTTCTTTGTAGTTTTTGCCTTTTTCCGGAAAATAGACTTAGTCTGTCCGCCGTAGCCACTCTGCTTCCTGTCAACGCCACTTTCCCTGAGCACACAGAGACTGCTGTCCTTTTTGTACTGTGTCACTTTATGAGGTTGGTGCTTGCCATACTTCTTACAGAAGGTCCGGCGGGTTTTAGGGATGTTCGCCATGCTTGCGGGCCTGCTCTCTGCACGGAAAGCTGTAGGTTTCATCTTGAGCAGGTCTCTCAGAACTTTCTGGTCTGTTATAGTTTAGATTTACACCTGCTGTGTCGTTACTGTCTTGGAATTTCACTTCGCCGCCATCCTGAGGATTGCCTTTATATTTCTCTTTTGTTGGTGGCTGTTTCCTGGATCTTTTATTATTTTCTTTCTTGGTTTATTTTACTGTTTTTGTGGGTTACAACCTCCAGTAATTTCCTGAGAAAGGGTACATGGGAAGTATGTGTGTGTATGTATTTTAATTGCCATAGGGCTTGTGTGCTAGCCAGTGAAAAAGAGAGAGAGAAAAAGAGAGAGAGAGAGAGAGCGAGAGAGAGAGAGGAGAGACTCTTTTTCAATGGGGTATGGTTACTCTGCCATTTCTCCATCCTATCAGGATTTAGGACATGCAGGCTCATGGACCTAGTGTGTTTTTTAAGCTGCCAGGGCTGGGATTTGAACTGCAGTCAGCCGTGTGGGATCCAGCTCCCTACACACAGAGCTTAACTGCTGCATGAAAGATTTGGCCAGATGTAAATTTTTGGACAGCTTGACTGAAAAATCATTTTTCAGACTATGTCTTAAAATGGCTTTATTCTAGCTTCATGCTTAATTTATAATTTGGCTGTATGTAATTATAGGCTGGAGATAATTTTCCCTTAGAATTTTGAAGGTGTTGCTTAATTTTTTATTGCTCTTGAGAATTCTAGTTTTTCTGGTATAAACCACATTTTTCTTTCATTTTCTGCTTTTTGTACCACTTCTTTCTGGAACCTAACATTTTCTTTTCTCCCCAGTTCTGAAATTTGACTATGTTGATTTGGAGTAGGTTTAATAACACCCACAGAGCTGGCCCTTCTGCTTGGGTACTTATAATCCTCACTTTGGGGAAAATCCTGAATTATTTCTTTAGTTGTGTCCTCCCCCATTGTTTTTTCTGGAACTTCTTTTAGCTAGATGTCAGGTCTCCTAGAATCACCTTCAATTTTTTTGTTCTTTCCTTTTCTCCCTTTTGTTTTTGTTTAAGAAAGAGAAGTAAAAAATTATGTTAATTTTTCTGTACATGTGTAACTACTCAATGAAGAAAGTAGTTTTAAGTACTTTTTGAGATATTTTATAACTATAATAAATTATGCATATGAGTCTATATAAAATACATATTCTGGTTAATTTTTCTGGTTATAGTTTTTGTTTTACTAATTCTTGTGTGTTGCTTCTCTTTTCAAACTGGTCATTGTGTTTTTTTTGTTTTGTTTTGTTTTTATTTTTTAACATTAATATGCTATACATCATTACAGTATACAAAATGAATTTTTCATCCAAAATACATTGTCTGTTGGCTCAATCAAGTACATCAACATATGTGTTATCAACAAACAATTTTCCATTTCTTATGTCTTGTATATTTTGAGTTTTTTCTCTTTTTTTGCCATCCTTGATTCCCTATCCCTAACCCTCTGCCCTGTCCAACCCTCCTCCCATTGTCTCTGTTATCCCTGTTTGCTTTCTATGCCTATCCCCCCCATTTAATTGATTTGCTAATGAACTTAATTTGTCTAAATATTTGCAATAGCAAGCACAGCTGATATTTACATACACAAGAACCCATGTCTGACTTTAGGCATAAACCTCAGTGAGTAGAATGAACATACTATAAAATGATACCTAGCTGGGGCTATATAGCTTACTGTGGTCATCAAATACACAGTTTTTTCTTTAAATTTTGGTAACAGTTTTAGTATTTTTTTCTCTGAATTTTTTTTTAAATTTACATTCATTCCCTGAGCATCATCACAACATACTAAATGTGGTTTCCCCTCTAGAGTAAACTGCATAGTGTCTTAATCATGCATGTTATCATCCATAAAATTCCATTACTACTTTCATATATATATGTTTTTTACCCTATGTCTGACCCTCTGCCCCATTTCACTCTCTTATTACACTCTCTCTGCTGTCTACAGTTATCTTCAATTCCTTTTCCCCCACCATTTCGTTGATCACAC
>NW_006159501.1:3413188-3421909 GCF_000334495.1 Tupaia belangeri chinensis
AGAGAGAGAGAGAGAGAGAGAGAGAGGACAGAGACAGAGGTAGAGAGAGACAAAGAGTGATACAGAGACAGGAGACTTGTAAGTGGTCTTCCTACCATGCGAGTTTTGTATGCTGGAGGCCCAGTTATCAGTGGGACATCTTCCTTTTTCCCAAATGGCTAGATCGCAGGAGCCATGGAGCTGTCTGTCTCTTGAAGAAGGGCTGTTCTGGGCCAAACTGGTCATTGTGTTTTAAGTTTTAATTGTCGTGTTTGTTTCATTTCTGAAATCTCTCTATAGTTTTTTTAAAATCTCTCTTAAAAAAGGAGAGAATGGAGTTAGGATGAATGTTCAAAGAGCCACAGGTTGTTTAGAGGATTAAAAATCTGGCACATAGTGAGTATTCAGGAAAACATAGATGTAATTGTTATTTAGAATTGAATCAATATACTATTAATTTATTCCTTTTGATTTGTGTGGCTTTTATATTGAATCAGCTGTTATAGTCCTTATGAAATTCGAAAATAAGTTTTAAAAGTCTGACTAATTAAAAATATTAAAAAGTTAAAAAATGAAGTACAATAAGTCATATGAATATAGGTCTGTATTTTATTTTGGATATAGTTGAAGGGTCATCTGCAAAGTTAGAGGTCTTTACATTTTATAAAATTGAGTATAATTGTATATGTTGCAAGTAATTGCAGGCATTTTCTTGTATCCAAACATTCCTTTTGATTATAAAGAAAACATACTGTAAGAATAAGAAAATCAGGCTATTTTAATTTTTTTCTTGTCAATTTCTTATATAAAATATAGCCTTTAATGTTTTAATATTTCAGATCTTATGTCCATGCATAGTTTGACCTTAAGTCTTAAATTTGAAATTTCCTGTTAGAAGGGGCTAGAATTTATTTTCCTTTAATATGCTTAACTCTTACTGTGAATTTTGCCCAGCCTCAATGGTGCATTTATGGTATCCATGACACTGATGGCTGGTTTCATTTCTGTTGAGGGCTACCTATTTATTTATATTTACATCTTCTTTGGTACTATGGTTTATTATGTTCAAGCAAGATTTATTTTTTAAAGCCTTTTTAGATTTAGTTCAACTTGATTTTGTTATTATAAAATTTTTTTTAAATGCAAAACATGAGGTTTTTTTTTTAATTATTTAATTTTGTGGCCAGCAGGTGACATGATGGTTAATGGTGCTAGACTCCCACATGGCCGACCACAGTTTGAGTCCTGTACATGGTTGTTTGCTTTCTCACTTTCCTTCTCTCTCTCAGTCTGTCCCTCTCTGGTCAAATTAAAAATAAACAAATAAATAAAGAAAGTTAAGTAAAATTATTCTTTAGAAAATATTTAATTGTATTTATCCTGATTATTATATTTTTAATTTGCTATAGTGAGAAAGCAAGCTTCTAGAAAAGGGATTCAAACCATGGTTGGCCATGTGGGAGTCCAGCGCCTCAACCATGACACTACACTACCTGCTAGCCCCGATTTTGTTGTTTTAAAATGTAGTTTTATAAAAAATTGCCAAAGGGCACATGTACTGATCAGAGAGTGAGAGAGAGGGAGGCAGAGAGGAAGATAGCACTGCCAGTGGGGAATGGTCACACTGAAATCCCTTCTCCCCCATTTCTCTATCCTGTCAAGATTTGGGACATAACATGCACACGTGCCTGACATGTTTTTCCAGATGACAGGCCTAGGATTTGAACATTGGTTGGCCATTTGTGATTCTGCTCCTGCCCTTTTAATCATCAGAGTGTGGTGCTGGCCCAAATGTGTAGTTATTAATACCTCACTTCCTTAGCACATACACATACGCATATATATATACACACACACATACATTTTCTTTCTTTTGAAAAATTTTAATCTTTTGTCTCTTTAAGAATTCATGTGTTTTGTTAGAGGAATTGTCTGTGTTAGGAAGATGGATGAGGTAGAAAGCCTCATTTTTAACTGTCTGGTTTTCCATTACTCTGTTATTTATTGTGGTTTGCTACGTGTAGTGCTACGTGTAACTTAACCATGTTAAGTGTTGTGGAAGATGTGAAGATGGGGCTCAGTCCTGCCCTCAAGACCGCCTATGCTCGAGTAGGAAATAATAAACATGTATTCCTACATATGTGTGTGTGTGTGTATCTGTGTCGAACATATAGTTCTTTGTTTCACAAGTGAGTGTTCTCTCTCAAAACTAAGATCCAAGCTAGAGAATAAGGGCCTTCGAAGGGTACAGCTACAGTAACGTGGAGATACAGAAAAAGGGTAAGTTACTTTCTTGACGGGCCAGAGAAGCATGGTAGGTTGCAGTTGCGCTTGCTTTGGGGAACAGTTATGATGTGGCCATTGTTGGCATTCCAGACAAAACAGCAGTGTGAATAGTGGCAAGAGGAGGGATTGCTGGTAGAGAAGTTTGGCTGACGCTGTGGAGTGTGTGTGTGGGAGAGAAGGGAGGCAGTGGTGGTAGTGGGAGAGAGGGTGTGGAGAGGCGGGTCGAGGCCAAATAGCTGGGAGTAGTGACTACTTATTTTCTCAGGAATTTCAATGTTTGAGATGAGGGAATCATCTGACCAGCTATGCTTTGAGGAATGTTGATTTGGTTTGAAGATCCTAGAAGCTAGGCCACTCTTAGCTGTTAACATACGAGTTTAGGCCATAGGCCTAAAGACCTGCTCATTATCTTGTATATACTTGTTATTCTTCACACCGCATTTTGGGTACTATTTATATATACCATGTTTTATTGTTTGTTTCTCTCTCTCTTTTTTAGAGAGAGGTTATTTTGCTATAGGATGTGTGTGCTCACTGGAGAGACAGAGACAGACAGACAGAAAGCCAGAAATCACCCCCTAGGGGCATAACCATGCCACAATCCCATCTCCTCCATTCTCCTCTCAAGATTTTGGGCACACATGCACATGTGCCTTGAATGCGTCACCTCCCAAATTTGTGTGTTGAAACTTACTGCTCAACCTGATGATATTAAGAGTGAGGCCTTTAAGAGGTGTCTTCTCCTTTATGAATGGGATTAAGGTACTTGCAAAGAGGCTTTACCCAGCATAGAACTCGCTCATCCTTCTGCCACATAAGGACGTGTTCCTCCCATCTGGAAGGCGTGACAGGAAGGTGTCATCTTGGAAGTGGAGAGCCCTCATTAGACACTTTGATTTTGGGCTTCCCAGCCTCCAGAACTGGGAGAAAATAATGCTCTGTTCTTTATAAATGACCCAGTCTCAGGTATTTTGTTGCAGCAGCACAAGCAGACTGAAACATAGCCTATACTTCCATTTAGAATGTCAGATACTTGAAGGTGAGGACTGTGTAATTTTACATCCTTGCCGGCAGGTGGCATGGTGGTTAGGTACCCTAGACTCCCACATGGCTGACCATATTCAAGTCCCAGACCTGGTGGCTTGCTTTCTCACTTTCAATCTCTTTTCCTCTCTCTCTTGCTCTGTCCCTCTCTGGTCAAATTAAAATAAATACATAAGTTAAAAAAAATCATGATAAAAATAACTAACGTCTTTGCTAAAACCACAGCATCTGGTATAGTACCTTGAACATGTAACTCTTATTTCCTCAATAAAAGGGAATTACTATGTGTCTTTTGATTTGATTTTTCTTTTCCCTTTTTCTTCTCTTTCATTTTGTATTCTTATCTATCCTCTACATTTCTGTTTTGTTTTGCTCTGGTTTTTTTTTTTTTTTTTTCGTTGCTTTTAAAATAATGATTTTATATCTTAATCCTGGGCTTTTTTCTTTGTGGGTAATAGTTTCAAAACCTATTGTGGTAGTGGTTATATGTAAAAATCTGCACACTTAAAATGAGTGTCAAAAGACGTCAAGGATTTTGAACATGGGTAGCTTCATAAAGGGACGGCTCCTCATAAGAAAGTAGGCAGCTCCTGCCTTCTCTGTTTTTCTTATGCTTATTTTACAGCATAAGTCCCTTTGTCTTTATTTATGACAGAAGTCAATGTTTGATTTTTTCCCCTAGCCTTATTTCCAAAGGTAAGTGGGGTTCACTTGGGGGCAGAGGTTTGAAATGATCACACTGACTAGTCATCACATGATAATTTGTTGTAAGTCAGATTATACTTATTATTCTTAAGACTTTCACTTTCGGGGCTAGGATCTAAGCAAATGAGGGTTATTTTTTTGAGGGGCAATCTCTATTTAAATACAAATTTGTAACGATAAACATATTATAAAATCAAAGAAAAAGAGACTCTTCCTGATAGCAGTGGGAGATGGATGACTGCATTAATGCTAAGCGGAAATGGTTATAACGCAAGGATTATGTGCAAGTACCCTGTTGTGCGTGACAAAAACTTAGCTAGGTTGTTTATATTTTCCATTATGTGGTCTTTTTTAAATGAAAGAAGCTGAAATATTCATCACATATTTATTTATTTTCAGTTACTTTAGTAATGTGAGCATGCAGTATTTATCATCCACAAGGATTTTCTAAATGTGAAATAAATCAGCCAGAGCGGAGTTGGGATAAATTGGTATTATATGAACTCAGAGTTTTATGAAATTCATCATTTTGCCTGATGCTGCAAGCATTGTTGAGGGGAAATTGAGGTGGTAAATTGGGTAATGCGAAACAGAAATTAATTGTGAAGCTTTAGTGTATGTTCTTATATGCTGATTTTCACTATTTTCTTTCTTCCGTATCCAAATTTACAGCCTAATGGGTGTGTTCCATACTCCTTAACACTAGACTGTCTCAGATTCAGTCTTACTTTTCTCCCTTTTCTCACTCCCAGCTCCTTACTGCTGTCTCTTCTGTTCTTGTTCCCTTTGCTTTCTTGCTTTTGGCTTCATTATACCCCAATTCCAGCTGAGAGGAATCCCTTCCTCCTCCATATTCCTGGAGGAGGTGACCTTATTCTTTTAGTACATAGTGGATACTGTACTCACTGGTGGAGACTCAGTTATAATCTTTGCCCTCAGGAAGTTTACAGTCTATTATGGGAGCCATATATTCACAAACAAGGATATTTAATGAGCTAAGTTCAAATGAAGACTTAGCTATAGATTTTAAAATGACACAGCTCTCAACAGTATATACTATTAGATTCCTTTTTTAAAAAAGATTTTGTTTCTAATTTCATTGCAGATTTATTTTCCTCTTAAATTTTTTTTTTTTGCCGTAGTGTTGGAGAGAAAGGGAGTGAGAAAGCAAGCACCCTCTTTGAGGAATAGTCATGCTGCAATCCCTTCTCTCCCATTTTCCCCTCCTTTTAGAATTTTGGGTATACACACGTTTGTGTGTTTCTCAAGCTGCCAGGTCTGGGACTCAAACTGTACAGTGGCCATGTGGGATCCAGCTGCCTTAACCACCATGTCATGGGCTGGCCTTTCTTGCCGATTTCTGTAAGTAAAATCTGAATTGTTCAGCTTTGGATCTTTAACAGGTTCCTAATAACTACACAGAGGTAGTGTTTGAAGGCAACTACTTCTAAAGCCTAACTTACTCTCAGCAAAGTCAAAACAAGAGCTGCCTACTTTCTTATGAGGAGCCGTCCCTTTATGAAGCTACCCATGTTCAAAATCCTTGACGTCTTTTGACACTCATTTTAAGTGTGTAGATTTTTATATATAACCAGTACCACAATGGGTTTTGTAACAATTACCCACAAAGAGTCATCATGTCTGTGAGTTTTGTGGATGTAAATCATGTCTCAGTGAAGAAGTAATAACTAAATAAATGAACAAATCAAAAGAAAGGATCTTCGAGTGGATTTCATCTGAAGACTTTATAAACAAAATTTTTTAATGTTTATTCCCTTTGCGGGGGAGAGGGGAGAGAGTGAGCATGAGCGTGAGCGAGCACACACACACCTCCGCCCCCTCATTGGGTGTTGGTGCTGCTGTCTACCGTGCAGCCTCAGCCAGCCCAGGTCACAGGCACATGCATGGCCCCCGTACTCATGGAGGGCTCTAGTCCCCGGGTGTGTGGGTCAGCCTTGCAGAGTGTTGCATTTTACCCACCTGCCACCGTCTGACCCTCAAACACATTTTTTCTCTATGTTGATTCTCATGTTTTGGGACCCGCGGATGACATGATGGTTACATTGCTGGACTCTCGCATAGTTGACTGTGGTTCCAAGCCCCAGACTTGGTGGCTTAAAACTTAGGCTGGGTGTGTGTGCGTGCGTGCCCAAAATCCTGAGAGGAGAATGGAGGGGAAGTGATTGTGGCATGGCCATCCCCCTGGGGGGTGATTTCTCACTTTTGTTCTCTCTGTCTGTCTCTGTCTCTCCAGTGAACTTATGCACCCTATTAGAAAAATCTCTCTCTCAAAGAAAAAGATACTCATGGTTCATAGTCTGTGGGAAGTAGCCATGATTGGTTAATAATATATGTCATGACTGTGCAATGGGAGATTCCAAGCAGTTGGGTAATTGCTTTTTTGTTTCCTTTTACCCTGCTCTGTTTTAGGCCAAATACAGAGTCTGTAGGAATAGTTTGAGATAGCATTTACAGGGAATAATAAACTAGTGTGTCAGTTTACCTTAACGTAGCTTACAGTCATCATAGTGAATTGGCCGAAGAGTAGTTAGGTAGTTGCCTTCTCTTGGGTGAGCACTGAGAGGGCTGCTGGGCAGGCTCAGGGGATGGGTGAGGACCTAGTCTTTAGACAGCTGTGTGTTTTAGGGGAGCCTGGGGAATACCTTTACGACTTGGTGTGCTAAAGTGTTACAGGGCTCTCTGGGTTTTTTGTATAGTGATCTGGTCATCTCGCGTGGGTTTCCGCTTTCCCCTAAACAAAAACTTACACATTTTCAGTCCGTGAGTACTTTCCACTCATGGGCTAAAGAGGGTATTCCAAACAAAGAGCTAGTCCTTAACAGGGTCACAAGTGTTTGCTGTGTGAAGGAGCTCGCAGGTGACAGGACGATATCTTTACTGGCACAAGTAAAACGAAATAGTTGTGTGAGCAGAATGGGAAGAGATGCCGTAGGTTGTGAGGGTGCCGCGGTCTCTCAGTATACATTGCCCATTGGACAAATTTTCATAAGTCTAACTATTGAGTCGTTGAAAAAGTCACAACACATTTTTGCATAGAAAACCTGAAAAATACGTCCTGACTTTTCCTATGACCCAATGGATAAGATTCATGGCTTTATAAAGAATTGCTTCTAGGAAAGGAATGAGTGCTTTAGTCACGCTCACTGCTTGTTCTCTCCCCCTGCAGGGAGAGAGAACATTGGGGCTTTGATAATGCAGAGCTGTTGGCAGTGGGGACATCGAGGTGCAGCAGTGTGCCAGGGAAGTATGGTGTCAGTAGTGGAGTTGACCTTGCACCGAGCTTTTCATTTTGTCGCTCAGTGTCTCACTCCTCCAGCCTGAGAAAGTTCTTTGCATAAGCTCAGGGTGGCTTTTTGAAGACGAATGAAGAGACAGTGTTATCCAGGGAGAGCTGCATTGGCTTGGTACAGGCAAAAGCATTTCCTTGCACGAGTTGAGGGCTTGCTGGCTCAACAGGTGAACTTCCTAGTTTCATGGGCATTTGTCTGTGAGGAGCGTTCTGGCTACATCCTGTGGCCTGTGTGTGTCCTTCCCTGTGGGCCGGCCGATCTGGAGTATGTAGAAGATAGGTAGACAGTCTGACTCCAATGTCTTGGTCCTCAGCAGTTGTCGGCTGGCTATCTGTTAAGTAGAGGACAGCTTTATTATGGTTTGAGTTGTGTGGTGTGGAGTAGAGGACAGTATTAGATTAGTTTAATTGTTGTGGAGAATTTTTGGTAGCTTTACTAATTTGACCCATTTTTGCTTAGCATTAACAAATAAAATAAATAATTTGGAAATCAGCTTAGGCCCCTCCCATCATGTCTGTTTGGAGAGTCTTTGATAGGAGGGGCTAGTTTTCATTATGTTACAGTTACATTTAACTGGGCCTTCAAAACTTTTAAAATCTGTTTAGGTGGTGAATTTCTCTCTCTCTCTTGGGTTTTGGTTTGTTGCACTTTATATGGTAACTTTATATATCAATATATCTTATTAATCTTTTTTAGAATTATTTATTTTATTTATTATTGTTGTTCCTAAACTTGCTGTAGGCATGTGTGCTCACGAAAGAGAGAGAGAGTGAGAGAGAGAGAGAGAGAGAGGAGAGAGAAAGAGAGAGAGAAAGTGAAAAAGGAAGCCGCCAGGTCTGGGACTTGAACTGTGGTCAGTCTAGTACTCTAATCACCATGCCACCCTGGCCCAAGTATATCTTTTTTTTTAAAAATTTTATTTCAATTTATTTATTTGCATTCATTCACTGTACATCATTATAGCATACAAAATGAGATTTTTCCATCCAGAGTACACTGTATATTGTCTCAATCAAGCACATCAACAAACATGTTATTTTTAGCAAATGATCTTCCATTTCTTGTTTTCTGTATGTTTTGCTTTTTTTCCCCCATCCTTGATTCCCTATCTCTTACCCTCTGCCATCTCCCACTCTCCTCCCACACTGTCTCTGGTATCTATGTTTACTTTCTATACTGTTTTCCCCCACATTTTATTGAATTACTAGAGATCTTAATTAATCTAAATATTTTCATAGCAAACACAGTTGATATATACATTTCCATGAACTCAAGTCTAACTTTGTGCATCCTATAAAGTAGCACCTTGCTGGGGCTATATATCTTACTGCAGTCATTGAATAGATATTTTTTTTTCTGAAACTTTTTTTTTGTAACTTAATTTACATTCTTTCCC
>NW_006159501.1:3422304-3444234 GCF_000334495.1 Tupaia belangeri chinensis
GCCCAGCGTGAGTTTTAAGCCACCGGGTCCAGGACGCGAACTCCGGTCGACTATGTGGGAGTCCAGCGACATAGTCATTACGCTCTCTGCTGGTCCCTAAGGTGACCACTTTCTTAGGTTTTGAACTCTTATTTCTGTGTGTCTGTATTTAATTTTCCTGACATAGCACACCCTTGAGAACTTCTTGGAGATCTGGTCTGGTGCTGGTAAATTCTTTCAGGTTTTGTTTATCTGAGAATCTTCTTGTCTTTTCTTCCCACATGAAAGATAATCTTGCTGGGTACAGTATTCTTGGCTGAAATTGCTTCTCTCTTAACACTTTGAATATATTTTCCCATTCTTTCCTCACTTGCATTGTTTCCGATGAGAGATCTGCTGTTAGCCTGATGGGATGTCCTTTGTAGGTAACTTGATGTTTTTCTCTTGCCAATCTTAGTATCTTGTCTTTGTCTGTGGTTTTGGTCAACCTGGCTATAATGCGTCTTGGAGAAGATCTTCTTGGGTCAATTCTATTTGGGGTCCTTTGTATTTCCTGGGACTGGATCTTCGAATGCTTCTCTAGGTTTGGAAAGTTTTCTTGCAGGATTTCATGGAATAGATTATTAATGCCCTTATGGGTCTCTTCACCTTCTGGAATGCCAATTATCTGGATGTTTGGATGTTTGATGGTATCTAGTACTTCTCGTATATTATTCTCAAATTTTTGGCCCAAGTATATCTTAATAATCTTAAGCAAGATATTTTGGGGCCAGAAGGTGATGCAGCAGTGAAATATGACACTCTAGGAGGCAAGCCCACAAGATCCCAGTTCATGCAAGAGACTTCCTGAGTTTGCTGGTTGCAATGTGCCCATGATCCAGACCGGCTGAAGCTGGGCCTGGATCATGGTGTCAGTACTCTGTTGGGGATGCTGTCTTTCCTTCTCTCTGTCTACTGCTTAGTCTCTCAGTCTCTCTTGCTCATGGAAGAAACAAATTGAAAAAAAAAAAGACATTTTATACTTCATACTTTTTATTTTCTCTGGCTATAAGAACTACTTTGTGGGCCTGCTCCATGGTGCAGCAGTAATGAGCTGCTCAAGAGAAGCCACAACATGGCAATTGTGTTTGAATCCTCAGGCTGAACATCATGAAATGTGCCAGGCAGTTGTGTGAGTGTACAAGATCTCACAGCCTGGAAGACAGGAGAAGGGGGATCAGAGAAGGGGGATCATAGTGTGACTAGACTCGTGAAGGGTGCTTGTCTCTCTGTTTCTCTCTTACTCTCATGTACCATGCATGATCTCATTATGAATAAGGAAGCAAACTTTATGTATATAAAAAGGTTTACTCCATACTTACTTTGCAAAGATTTGTGGAAATGGAGTTTTAAGAAATTAAGTTGCTGGATTCAATTTCTTTTTATGTTAGGAGTGATGGTAACCCTTGTGGAGCAATCTTGGGAGTAGAAAGCTGAAAGAAAACCGTTGAGTTACACTTAGTTTTTTTTTTTTTTTTTTTTTTTTTTTTTTTTTTTTTTTTTTAGGGTAGTTTTTGCATGACAAGAAAATAGACAATTCAATATTTTTATTATTTTTTATTTTTGGAGAGGTTTTTGCTATAGGGTGTGTGTGCTCGCCAGAAAGACAGAGGGAGACGTAGAGACAGAAAGTGAGAAATCACCCCCTGGGGGGATGGCCACACCACAATCCCTTCTCCATTCTCGCCTTGGGATCTTGGGCATGCACACACACGCGCCCGGCATAAGTGTAAGCCACTGGGTCCAGGACTTCAACTGTGGTTGACTACATGGGAGTACAGTGACATAGCTTTATGCTAACTGCTGGTCCTAGCAATTCAATATTTTTTATGTAATAGCATATGTACTGATTAGGAAACAGTAGTCCTGACTTCAGGTAAATTTAGTTCTTGGTTGTACAGCTCATTAGCTGTGTAAGCTCAAGTCAAGTCATTTACTCTTTCTGGACCACACTTTCTTGGCATTGCAGTGGGCATATCATAGGTGGTGTTTCAACAAGTTTTTCTGTACCAAAGAGGTCCAGTAGACTACTGGGTAGCATTTGACAGGATAGTTGTGTGTGTGTTGGGGGACATTTGACAGTAGACATTATGGAAAGGTCCATTGTCAGGGATACCTGGCAGGTAATAGTTGGCAGGCCTCAGTAGAAAGCAGGTTCCAGTTCAGACACATGATTCTTTCCCTGGAAGAATCAGCTTAAGCAAGATTTTAGAAATTCAGCTGCTGGCATTGGGATGGAAAGTGGGAATGTGGTTTCAGAACCTGGATAATCTCCTTAATCTGGATAAAAGATAAGCATGAAATGGATCATAAAGGTAGATGCTGAACATATTTTGCTTTTGCAATGGAGTTGCTTAAATCCACCCTACTGATCAAGAGGGAATTAGGTCTTCAGGTGATGATCAGCTGTAGGTTGAGGGAAGCCAATGGGCTAAGGACGCCTAAGAAATCTAAAGGAATTCACTCATTAGTAGTTTCATTGACATTCTCTTTGCTTGGCCAGTGGTTCCTAACAAGGTATGGATAGTAAAATCACTTGTTGAGAATTTAAAAACAGGAAAAAGCCAAACCTAACCCTGCTCTCAAAGTCTTGATCAGGTAAGTTATGGATAGGGATCCTAGTACTTGTCTTGTTAAAAAGTTCTATAGACAATTCTATTCTTCCTTCTCCAAGTGAAGTTCCTGTGCTAAGGCTTTGGGAGATTTAATAAAGTGGATGGGATAATGAATAGGATGTATTCCCTGTTTTTAAAATTGCCCTAATGAGGGATAGCAAAAAATTCCATTTTAGTTGCCCTCAGCCTTCCATGGGTTGAGAAGTGTCATGAAGCCAGGCTTAGGCCTGTCAGGAGCTGAGACTGATGGATAATAGGCATAGCAGGAGCAGAGCTGGGTCTTTCTTCCTTTGTCCATCTGTGTGGGGCGAACATATGGGAGTATACATGTCAGTGAGACACTGAGTCACTAGAGAGGAAAACACAAGTTTATGCCATCAAGATTTGATTCTCAGATGGTTTTCTACAACTTAGCATTTCTTTAGCAAAGTCCCCCCAGTTCATGGTTTGGCTGCAAACACTTAAATAACTGAATTTTTTGACCTGTAAAGAGTATATCACCTTTAGGGACTAAAGCAAATTCTACTTTGTATTGCCCAAAATGTGGCAGTTATACACAAGATGGCCTAAGGTACTTTTTTAAATTTAATTTTAATTTGTGTAAAAAAATACCGTTGATGTCACAGTGAGTAGTGGTTATGATAAAGGTAAATTAAAAAGTGTGTTGACTTTAAATAAAAGAGTAAAGAAGAAGATGTAAGTGCAATAATAGCTTTTGTATGCCAGAAATCTTTTGGAAGAGGTATGCCAGTGTCTGAAGTTTGGAATATATTTTTTACTTTAATTATTTTTTTGGAGTATTCATTGCTAGTGTATAGAAATAAAAATTGATTTATGTATATTGATCTGGTCTTCTACAGCCTTACTGAACTTGGTTATTAATTCTAGTAGTGTTTTAGTGGAATCCTTTAGCCATATTTTTTCCCTTACCTCCTGTGTGTATTCTCATAGGCAGCATTATCCAAACTTAGAGTTTTTAACCTCTTAAATGCATATGTGATGTATTTGAAATATGTATTGCTGAAGTCACTCCTGGGCCATAGAACTATTTATACACCTGCCTACAGAACATCTTTTTCTCGATAGCTCACAAGTACCTCTCACTTGTTATATTCTAACAGTATTAATCATTTTTTCCCTTCTGAACCTGCTGCTGCTCCTGTATTACCATGTCTTGATGTATAGTATTTCTACCAGGCCACAACCTGAGATTTATTTTAGATGACTCTTGTAACTTATTCTTATGATCCTCAAGGATTATTAGTGCTTCATCTTTAATATATCTCAAATATATCTCCTCTCCATTCCCAGTGCCATTTCTAGAGTTCAGCTACTCATCACTTCTCACCTGATTTACTTATCACCTATATTCCCTACTTTTAGTTTGATCCTCCTCCAATTGTTTTCAATTCTTTTGCCAGAAAGGAATACAGGTCTTAAAATACAAGTCTGATTTACTTCTTTATTTAAAATTGTTTTCCTAATTCCCTTTAGCTTTTGACATGAAAATATAACTTCTTACAAGGCCATTGTAGGTGCAGCTGAAGTGACTCATGCAGTAGGGTGCTGCTCGGCCATGCTGGAGGCCATTTGGAGGATCAGGGTTCAGATCCTGAGTTGATTTGAGCACACTGGGCATGTGTGTGCACGTACGTGTGATACTGGCTGGGAGGAAATCATGGTATGATGGGACTCTGTGCAGGTTGCCTATTTTTTTCCTCTCTCTAAATACAGTAAGCTTAATAAATTTAAAAAAAAAAGTGCCCTTATGGTTAGATCTTTAACCTTTCTAAGCTTCCTGGCACACCCCCTTTGTTTTCTTTTGCTCTCCATCAGTGCTGGGCACACTTTTTCTGTGAAGGGCCAGATGGTGAAAGTCTTAGGCTTCGCAGGCCATATGGTCTTTGTTGCAGTTACTCAGTTCTTCCATTGTAGGGTTAAGCAAGCCCTAGAGAGTATATAAATGAATGAAAGGGGCTTTGTTCCAAAAAAATTTTATCAGGCAGTGGTTTAGATTTGTTCTAGGAACTACAGTTTGCTGACCTTTGCTCTAGACAAATGAGTGTGTATGTATCTTACCTATCTATACCTTATCCCTGTTGACCAGCCTCTACCATCCTTCCCCTCTTGTGCTGTTCCCCAGCCTTTGACGACTGCTATTCAACTCTCTACTCCCAGAGATCAACTTTTTTTGGATTCTTCTTGTATGAGTGAAACTATGTGGAATTTGTCTCTCTATAATGGGCTTATTTTACTTAACAGTGTCAGCTAGGTTCATCCATGTTGTTGCAAATGGAGGAATTTGATTGTATTTTTATGGCTGAATAGTATTCCATTGTGTATGTATACCACATTGTTAAAATCTGTTCATCTGTTGGTGAACAATTAGGTTTATTTCCTCTGTTGGCTATTATGAAGAGTTCTGCAGTACATTTGGGAATGCGGGCATCTCCTTGACGTACTGAGGGCAGGAACTTAATGTCTATTTTTAGCACTTAAACATGGTCTCACACGTAATTGATGTCCAATGCATATTTTTGTGTAAATAAATGAAAGCCTGACATTGCAGAATTACAATTTAAGAGCTCAGGTAGGGCACCTATGTGAAGTCTCCATCAAGCTCATGGAAAGTTCATATTTTGAAAAAACTATGTGTGGATTTCAAAATTGATTTTCAAAACAAACCCTTATTTCAATTTTGTTTTTTCCACAAACTTTTTGGAATCTCCTTAATGGAAGGCCTAAAAAGGGATTTTTTTCAAACTTTTTTTTTTTTAGGTGAAATTATCATTTAAGTTAACCCGGAAGACTGTAAACTCCATGAGTGGAGGGAAAAATCTGATTTCTTCATATAGTATTTTCTATACTACTAATAAAGTACCTTGCAAAATTTAAACATTACCTAAATTGATATTGATTTCAATTGAACTTAAGGTTATAATAGAGAAGGTTAACTTCATAAACTCTTTATTTATTTATTTATTTATTTATTTATTTATTTATTTGAGAGGTTTTTGCTATAGGGTGCGTGCACTCGCCAGACAGAGACAGACAGAGAGATAGCAAGTGAGAACTCACCCCCGCCCCCCCAGGAGGGATGGCCATGCTGCAACCTCTTCTCCTTCATTCTTCTCTCAGGATCTTGGGCATGCACATACACATGCCTGGCGTGAGTTTAAGCCACTGGGTCTGGGACTTGAACCCGTGGTCGACTGCATGGGAGTTCAACGACATAGACATTGTGCTAACAGCTGGTCCCCATAAAGTCTTTATTGACTAGTGGATACTTATATATGCTGAACCCTAGTCTCTTTAATTCTGTGAGATATTATCATAACTGCTGTTGTGTATTTGGAGAAACTGAGGTTCTGAGAGGTTTAAGAAACTTCCCTAAGACAGCACATCCATTGCATGGTGAGTGTAAATCTTTCATTTCTGTGTCTAGTAAGCTTTGCTCTGTACCAGGGAGTGGTAGACTGGTCAGAGAGCCACAGCCTGTCCTCTCTCCAAGAATAGATTTTATGTTTTGCAAATATTTGAAAAACTCAAAAAAGAAAATTTTATGATACATGAAAATTGCATGAAATTTTTATTTCACTGTTCATAAGTAAACTTTTGGAGGAGTATAGCTGCTCCTCTTTTTAAACATGTGGTCTGTGGTTTTTTTAATGCTATAATGACATGAATGAGTATTTATGAAAGAGACCATATGATTTACAAAACCCAAATATTTATAATTTCACCCTTTACCAAAAATGGTGCCAACTCCTATTTCATGCCACCCAACCACAGTAAAATAAGGTAAAAGGTAAGGAATGATGAACTTTCATAGAGTTTCCCGTTCTTTTTCATTCTCGATTACAAATTGTATTTTAAGGACTATATAGCCAGGTACCATTCAATTTTGAGCATGTGAAATACCAATTATTAAATTGCTAGGAGAATTATTTCATTACTGAATTAAGCAATCCAACCAAAAACAATTCCTATGTTTTCCATCCCATCAGGATGGAAATGCACATGTATCTGGCATTTTTTAAGCCATTGGGGCCATAATTTGAACTACGGTTGCCTGACGGGACTTAATCCCTATACTATGGGGCCCATCCCATTATGTACTCTCTGTCTCATAAGATAAGCAGCATTTTAAATACTGAACTAGTGGGGTTTTTGTAGTAAAGAATATTTAGGATATACTAAAATGAATTAAAATTTGGAACATTTCAATTTTCCCAAGACAGGAATGGATGGCTTCTGTGAAATAACCGGTAAGAGTTTCTGAGTCCTTACTTTACCAAGCATGGTCTGACGCATTTTTTTTATTTTGGAAAATGAAGTATTTTCTTTCTTTTTTGCTGCTTGTATGTCTTAACCACAATGGCCCCTGGACATTATTTCAAACTTCCTTTCTTGGCTTTAAGGAGTTTTAAGCCACTAGATGGCAGATTCTCCCAACAGTTACTGGGTGGAAGACCCTTTCTAATAAACCATTTCTTACTTTCTTGGGGTCAGTTTTTAGCATCACTGTTAACTCTCACAGCTCATTACTAGCACCTTTGGTGTGATCTCGGGGGTTTGCCTTCTGGCTATACCTTCCTTTTCTCAGGTAGACTGGACCGCTTTTGGATTACTGCCTCCTATTTTTCTCTGGCCTCTGCTTTTATTCCTGCTCATTTAGTTTCAATTTGTGTGTGTGTGTCCCTCCATCAGTCACAGTTAATTCTTATCATTGGACACCTATGTTCCTGCTTTGACTTTTAGACTTTGAGAATGTCAGAGCTGGCAAAGAGTTCATCCATCATTTAGTTCAACCTTTCATTTCTTAGGTGGGAGAACCGAAGTTTCCAGAGGTTAAGCCAAGGACAAGGACTGTCTTACTTATTTTTGTGTTGCTGTGGTTTTTCGCACCAAGTACCCAGATAGGTGTTTCTGGATTGAAACAATGGTGGTGAATGCTGTAAAGGAGACGAAGACGAATGAGACACAGTCTTCCGACTCCCAGTTTAGCAATGGAGGTATGATTGGAGCAACTGTTGCAGTTTAAGCACAGAGTGTGCCATGAGTGCTCATGAAGTGAGCCAGAGGAAGTACTTGCATAGTGAAGACTCCTGTGAACTTCTGGCCTGTTTCTGCCTGCTTGCCTGCCAGGGGCTGGAAGCCCTCTCTGCACAATTTCTCTGAACACATACACCGTTTTCAGACTCATCTTCTCGGCTCCTGTGTACCACGTTCCTTTGGCTGTGAATGATCTTTCACCCCTTTATCTGTCTGGGAAACCAGTTAAGGGATAAACCTTTTGCTGGTTCTCCTCTGTAAAGCTGTGACCTCTTCCTCCACACACTTAATGTGCCTTTCATGCCCTTTCGGTGCCTAACTCAGAGTTGCTGGAGAGGTCCTGAGCACTGTTTACTGGTTCTCTCTGCTGCAGTGAACCACGCTCATGTTCATTTCTGTGTAGGAATTTGGATCCAAGGCTTTGAGAAATGGATATGGACAGCATGCAAAACCTCGAAGCCACTCTGCATGTGTGATATTAGTGTGAACTATGTAAGTTAAGGGTTATGGTAAAAATGGATACCAAAAATTGGACGTGGCGGGACCAGCAGTTAGCATAATGGCTATGTTGCTGGACTCCCATGTAGTTGACCGTGGTTCGAGTCCTGGACCTGGTAGCTTAAACTCACGCTGGGCGTGTGTGCTTGCGTGCCCAAGATCCCAAGAGGAGAATGGAGAAGGGATTGTGGTGTGGCCATCTCCCCTTGGGGGGTGATCTGTCTCTCTGTCTCTCTCTGTCTTTCTGGTGAGTGCACATGCCCTGTAGTGAAACCACCCCCCCCGAAAAAAAAAACAAAAAAAAAAAAGGAAGTGGCTTTTTTTTTTTTAATTTTAAAATATTTTTCATAGGGCACGTGCGTTCGCCAGAGAAAGAGAGAGTGAGAGAGAGTAAGAAATCACTCCCTGGGGGGATGTCCATGCCACAATCCCTTCTCTTCTATTTTCTTCCTGGACCTTCGGGCATGCATGCACACATGCCTGGCATGATTTTTAAGCCACTGGATGGAGTACTTGAACCACGGTCGGCCATGTGGGAGTCCAGTGCCTTAATCGCTATGCCACCTGCTGGTCCCAGAAGTGGCTTATTTTATTTATTTTTTTTAAGAGAGGTTTTTGCTATAGGGCGCGTGCGCTCGCCAGACAGACAGAGAGAGACATAGAGACAGAAAGCGAGAAATCACTCCCCAGGGGGGATGGTCACGCCGCAATCCCTTCTCCTCCATTCTCCTCTTGGGATCTTGGGCACACATGCACATGCGCCCGGCGTGAGTTTTAAGCCACCGGGTCCGAGACGCGAACTGCGGTCGACTACGTGGGAGTCCAGCGACATAGCCATTACGCTAACTGCTGGTTCCCCTCGGAAGTGGCTTATTAAGATGTTTCTTTACTTGCTCAGTATGTTCCTCATTGCTTAGTACATAGTTTATGCTTAGTAAATATTAACAGATTGAAAGGAATGTATTAAGATGATGTAGATTTTTTTTCTTTTTGAAAAGGTATTAGAACTTGATGCCTCTGATTTCCAAATTCTTCTGCAAAATTTTAGGTTGAAGATTATTAGGAAAGATGATCTCTATTTCTCTCTCTTTTTGTTAAGGAGAAAGTTTTGTTACTTCCCACATTTAATGTGCTTTAGTATACAGAATTTAATTTACACTAAAGAAATTTTGTTTTATTTCATATACTTATAGGATGGTTTAAAAATAATTACTTCAAAATGTGATTCTAAAATTAAGTACCTAAACCTCAAGTACCTTTATTTTAAGCACATAATGTTTATCACTGCATGCAAATATTTGGGGTGGAAGAACTTAATGCAACAGAAAATCAGCATTAATCATATAAGTGTATTTTTACAATACTGGTTATGGGATTAATTTCTACTGAAATCTCACAGATGTTTCAGTAGAAGTTAGAGAATGCCTAAGATATAACCGTTAATATATAGATAACCTCAAAACCCTGCTAAGCCCATTCTATGCTTATTTCCTTTCTAATATCTGACTAGATTTGTTGGTTGATGCCAAGTATTAAGGCCAATTCACTGATTTTTTTTCTCTTGGATTTCATTAAAAAGATTTATGTACATAATTTGGAATACTATATCTTGAATTCCTATTCTGAAGTTAAAGAAAAAGTACAGAGAATGATACAGTATATACCTAAATACATATTACCCACAATTTATAAATATTGTTTGCCATATTACTTATGGTGTGTGTGTGTGTGTGTGTGTGTACATGTACAGATCTGTAAGTAAACGGATGCGGGCCGGACAGTGGTGCCTCTCACTCTGAGAGGCAGTCCCACGTGGGAAGTTTTCCAGTTCCGTCCAGACACCTTTCCGAGTTTACTGAGCACAAGCTTGCCCGTGATCTGTGGTTGCTGAAAGGCTAGGGGTGGATCATGACATCAAGATCCATTGGAGGTGTTAGCTCTTGTTTTCTTTGTCTCTATTTCTCCCACTGTCAGAAGTAAATGAATAAACTTAAACAAAGAGAGAGGGAGACAGTAATATAAACAAAAATTTTCATTTTCATTTCTTCGTCTTTCTTCTTTCTAGAGGGACCCATCATAATTTTGGTGTGTAACCTTTCAATACATATGTTTCTCTCTGTTCACCTTACATTGTATCTCTTTGAACAATTTATTGTATTTATTCATTCATCTTTTTTTAAACATTTGACATTTTTCTAATTTTCTAGCATTATAAATAGTGGTGCACAAATATTCTCTTACCAAGAAAAGGATATGCTTGTGCAAGAACTTCTCGGTAGGTTTTGTAGAGCAGTCTGTGGGATTGTAGTTGTGTGTGTTTATTTGATGTTGGTGTATTGCTCTGAAATGCTTTCATCTGCAACCTCATCAGTAGTTTGAGAGTTATTGTGTTCCTGAACGTTCTAGAGGGTGGTTGGAATAAATCTGTGTAGTTTTAATCTGCATTATTGGCTTTGGATTTCTCTTTTTTGACCTTCATTGCTTATTCTTTGGTTAATTTTTCTTTTATATGGGTTATGGAAGATCTTAAATTCTATCTGCTAATACTCTCATCAGTTTTATATGTTGTAGTTACCTTCTCTCTGTGTGGTTTGCCTTCTTAATGATAGAATTTAAAAAATTGAATATGGTCAGATTTAAAGGAAAATGTCTTAATGACATCAGGGTAGGAAAATATTTACAAGTCAAGATGGACAAAGCCCAACTCATAAAGGGAAAGACTGATCGGTGTGAACTGAATTGCTGTTTCTTAGAACTCTTCTCTCCCGCGTGACTTGGATACTTGTTCACTTCCATTAAATCAGTTTGTTCAGAGTCATGAAAAATTCTGCTGTGTTTTTATTTGAAATGGCATTGAATTTATAGATAAGAATTGGCATCTTTAAGGTATCAAGAGTCCACCAAGGAACATGATATCTTTGTCTCTTCATTCAAGTCTCACATCTCTGACAAACTCTTCAATTTTTGTTTCCTGATTCTCTTCTTTACTAGATTTTTGCCTTAGTATTGTCTAGTTCCCCCTTTTTTATGTGTTTATTTTTAAATCAGTACATGATTCCTATCTTCCACTACCCCCACTGCAGTGACCCTTCCCTTCAACCCACCAGATCTCTTGATCTTTCTGTTGAAACCTAGCAGGAAGGAGGACTAGGAGGGAAAAGATGGGTCTCTAGAGGACCTGTACTCTGCGCTACTTACAGAGAAAGTTTAAATCTATGCAGTCTCTCAGCAATCATGTATCAGGTATACTGTACTGGGCCCAACAATCCTCTCCCCCTTTTGGATTGACTGGCTTTATTTGAGTGACATAGCTGTACCCATGGAACTTTATTCCTCTTTACTTTGGGCCACTGTGCCCTGAAGCCTACTCTGAACATTGATCTTGATGGAGAGCATTTGTTTACTCGGTCAAGTATCACTGTTAGCCTGAGTTCTGTTTTCTTAATCACTTGAAGGTTAGCCCAAATCAGCATTATGGGTCTTGAAACAATAGAATAATGGAACAAATTAACATCTTGAAGTATGATTGATGCGCATTGGCACACTGGCTTGTATAAATCGAAGACAACCCTTCAGTAGATTCAGACTGACTTATGTCTTTAGATTTGGCTGTCAGCTAACGTGCCACTGCATTCCACGCTCACATCTGCTCTTCCTTCTTTTTCACCCTGTTAGCAAGTGAGCTTTTCGAATGCAGAGAGCATAGCTTGCTCATCTCTGCATGCTCAGTACCTTGCACACAGTAGCTGCCAGTTCCCTCTCCTGTGAACAAACACGAGCACTCATGCCTGCTTGCATGTGTGAACCCATATGCATCTTCATGGCTGGAGCATCAGTGCCACAACCCTGCCATACCATCTGGAGGGAACAACACATGATTAGTTCCATCATCCTGCTGCTCTTCCCACTTACTCTCTAGTCTGGCATGAATGAAGGAAAGGTTGGAAGCAGATACTGAATCTTTTTTGTTCTCAGTGGAGCTTATCGTATTGTAACAATTTTGATCTTTGCATGGCCATGATATTTAAAGGAATTCATAGAGAGGAAGTGTCTCCTGCTATCAAGACCAGGAGATAAGAAATCCGTGTTCTCGGCTCTCTAATTCCTTAAGTAGTTGGATAACTTAAAGTTTCATACATATGCTAACATAAATGTAATTATTCTGATATATTGGGTTGTCGGAAAAGACATGACACATTTGTGCGTAGAAAATAATGTCACATATTATACATGTATTGATATACATTCTGTGGTATGTATGTTGTTAATGTCATGTTGGACTTTGATTGGGAGAACTTATTTTACTTATCGAAGTAGTTTTGGGGCTGTGAACAGGGGCAGTGGTAACACACCTAGACCCCCACAGGAAAGGCCACAGATTGCTGCCTGGGACCTCCCCAAGCACCCTAGGTGCACACATTTGTGCCTGTGAGTCACAGTAGTTGAGACTAGAGGTGGGTCATGGTGTGAGGATCTTGTTTGGAGGTGCCTCTCTCGCTTTCTTTCTTGTGGAAGAAATGAAAAAGTAAACAAACAAACAGAAAAACTCTTAGAACCAGCAGATGGTGTATTGGTTATGTCACTGGACTCCTACATGGTCGGCCACGTTTCGAGTCCCAAATTCGGAGGCTTGAAACTTAAGCTAGGTGTGTGTGTGTGCATGCCTAAGTTCCCGAGAGGAGAACGGAGGAAAAGGGAATGCCATGTGGCCATCCCTCCTGCAGGGGATGATTTCTCGTTTTTGGTCTCTTTATCTTTCCTGTGAGCTGATGCACCCTATAGTAAAACTCCTTAAAAAAAAAAAAAAATTCTTATTATGATCTTCCAGGGATTTGTTAAATTTTCAAGTAGGGTTATTTTTTAATCATAATTTTAGGCTACAGATTTTTAAAATATTTGTTTACTTAATTAGTAGAGGGTGTGTGTACGCATGTGCGCATGCACGAAAAAGAGAGAGAGACAGAGAGGGTGAGAGAGAGAGAGAAAGAGAGAGAAAGCACGCCCAAAAGGGCATGTTCATGTTGCAATCCCTTTTCTTCCATTTCTCCATCCCATCAGGATTTTGGGTTCACATGCACACACACCAGGAGTGTTTTTCAAGCTGCTGGGATTGCCATTCATCTGTGGTTGGCTATGTGAGATTTAGCTCCCTTAAACCCTAGGCTGTAGGCTGGCCCTAAGTTATTGAAGTTTGAAGTTATGTTCTATGAATCGCAGGTTAACTGTTTGAAAAAAATACTGTGATTAAATTTGAACTCTACATATTCAAAATTGCCAGGTTTGTTCTATTTGTTAGGAGTTTTCCCCTAACAAATGGACTTTTGGGGAAAAAAAATTCTTAAATTTGAAGCACGTGCAGAAATAGAAAGGCTAGTGTACTGGCTCCTGGTGCCTGTCGTTGAGTTTCAACAATCAGCTCGTGGCCAGTTTTATGTCATCTGTCTCCCTAGCCATTCCTCTGTCCATGCTTCCCTGAACAGAATATTATTTCACTGTGTATTTCTATAAAATGAAGACTTTAGTAAAACATAAATTTGGTTCCATTACCACATTCATACCCCAAAGTAATTAATAATAGTAAGTCGGCATATTCAGATATCCAGATTGTATTCTCTTTGAATTCATTGATCTGCTCTCTGTTTGTTTTTTTTTTTTTGGAGAGGTTTTTGCAGTAGGGGGCATGCGCTCGTCAGAAAGACAGAGAGAGAGAGACAGAGAGAAAGCGAGAAATCACCCCCCAGGGGGGATGGCCACGCCACAATCCCTTCTCCTCCATTCTCCTCTTGGGATCTTGGGCATGCACTCACACGCATCCAGTGTGAATTTAAGCCACCGGGTCCGGGACTCAAACTACAGTCGACTACATGGGAGTTCAGCGACATAGCCATTACGCCAACTGCTGGTCCCCATTGATCTGCTCTCTGTTTTTTCTCTCTCTGTGTGGCTCTTTTGCTCTGAATATATATATGTATTGTGTTTTCTGACGAAACCAGGTTGTTTATTTTGTATTTTTCCACCAACTACATTTTGTTGATTGCCTCTTTGTAGTGTTGTTTAAAGTACTTTTCTTTTTCCATCTGTATTTTCTCCAAATTGGTAGTTAGATTCAGAGGGATAATGTGATTTTATCTACATTAGATGTATCTATTTTGGGGGAAATATTTTAGTATAACAGAATCATTTGGGCAGAATGAATGCTCTGGGCAAATAATACTTATACTACTAGCATGACCTTCGGCTAAAATCTCTTTTGCCCTGGTGAACAGGGTTAATTATATGTTAGCTCAGAGAATTTGCCCAGGGTAGGAACAGTGTAAAAGGTTGCCTCAAGCTGTCATCTCAAAATTTGTGGCTTGCAGTCCGCTGTGATGTGAACTTGTTGGAGCTGCGTAAAGCAGTAGGAATGAGGCTTTGCATGAAGGCTCAAGTTCTGTTTCTGTGACTGAAGTTCATTTACATGGCTTTATGGGTTTTGAGATTTTGAGTTGGGCTAGGTTTCCTGGTTAAACCTAGGAGGATTTTATGCAGTTGTGACATTTTTAGATGTAAGAGTATGTAGTGGAGATGAGTTTTTGGGGCTTTCATGTATGAGAACTTTATTTTCAAGCTGTTTTCTTTTCCAGTAGGCGATGATGGTATCTGTGATACAGCCCTTGCCTGACGTGCTGAACATAACTGTACAAAGCATGACTGCATTCCATTGTTAACCCGTTCAGTTCATACAGTGGCTTCATGAGAATGCGTTTTTTTTTTTTTTCCCCCCTCCTACAGGGCATTTGAGCTCATCAGATTGATGAGAGAGGGAGAGGAGAAAGCACCCTCCCTGGGGCCTGGGCATCCTGCAATCCTTTCTTCTCCATCGCTCCCTCCTGTTGGGATTTTGGGCATGCATGTACACATGCTCAGAGTGTTTCTCGTTTCACTAACCCCGCAGTCAACCATGTGGGATCCAGCTCCTTAACCACAGGCATGGAGCCAGCGCTCCGCAGTCATGTCCTGAAACTTTCATGTGTATTAGGCTGTTTGCCCTGTTGCTAACTGGCCTCCAATTGCTAATGAAGAGTAACAAGTGGAAGAGTGAACCCATTATAATACACGGCTAAACTATTCAGTAGTCTTACTCTGTAGAGTTACTGCCTCCTGGTTCTCTCCAGCTGAGCAGCCCCAGCTGCCATTTCTCCCTAGCAGTCTGTGATTGCCCGCCTCGCATCAGACACACTGCTTCAGTTGGACCTGTGTGTCTGAGTGAGGCTGCACATGTATTTTAAAGTTTGTTGCTGTCGATGCAGACAGTTTCTTCGAGAGTCAGTGGTCAACCTTGAAATATTTTTTCTTCATTTCTAAGTTTTCATCTGGGTTTTATGTTTCTGCATATTTAAGCCTTCCTTCTGAGTAAATGAAGGGAAAATTGTAATGTAAAACTATTTGGTTTCTTTCTGATTGTTTTCTCAAAGTATTTACTTTTTGGGCTTAATTTACAGTAATCTAACTGTAGTTTTTGTATGTGTATGTGTGTGTAGACTGTTCCTGTGTTTTTTTTTGTTGTGCTATTTTAAAAAATATTTATTTAATTTTTTAAAATCAGTATTATTTTAAAATTTGCTATAGGGTACATGCACTCACAGGAGAGAGAGAGAGAGAGAGAGACAGACAGAGACAGAGATAGAAAGAGAGGAAAAGTGAGAAAGCAAGCCACTAGAACTGGGACTCGAACCACAGTTGGCCTTGTGGTAGTCCAGTGCCTTAGCCACCATGCCATCTGCCGGCCCCAGTTTTGCTGTTACTTTATTCTTTTAAAAATTAATCAGTTCTTTTTATTTTTCTCTTTTTTAGGCTTTTACTGGTTGGTGGATGTCAAACTGCTGAAGTGGGCACATCAAAAGCTTCTAGCTGTGGCCTTTCTGCTTGGAGAGTTCTTTCAGGATCCCCTTATTATAAGCAGGTTACTAGTGGGGGAGACACCGTTACTACAGTAAGTATTAGTAATGGCCGTTCACTTCCTAACTGGCCTTAAGCAAGTAACTTCTCTTTATGATACAGGGAAGGAAATTGTTTGTCTCAAATGAGGACAGTTAACTAACAAGCTCAAGTTCAGCACTTCTTTCAAATATCAAGTGTAACTAAAGTCTATTGTGTTGAACTTGGTCTCATTTTTAGTAAGATATTTCTAGATATCAGAAAAATAACCCCCTAGTGGTCCTGTTCATTGCATGTGCTTATTTAGATACTGACGTTTACTAAGCACTTCTCCCATTTTGGCAACTGTTCCGAGCGCTTTCATTTGTATTAGCTCATTTAATTCCCCAGAGCCTTTTGAGATAGGATTGTGACCAGCAAAGTCTGTGGAGGAAAAGGAAGTATGGCTAAGTAAGTTGCCCTTGACCACAGCGAGCAAGTGACACAACCAGAGCCCCAAATGACAGAAGTTCCCAGTGCAGGTTAACTGCCATGGTAAACTTCCATGTTTTTTCCCTGTTTATATGGACTACTCATTTAGTCAGTCATTCTTTCTACAATGACTTATTGAGCATCTATTTTGTGATAGATCTTCTTTAGGCTGTTTCTAATCTGTATAGTCTAGGCTCCGTTGTGATAATTCAAACACTCCCATAATTAAATAAAAGTTCTAAATTTCCCGTGGCTTACCGCATAGAAATTTCCCCTTATTTGTGGCAAAGCCTTCCGTTGGTACCATGGTTTGCCTGGGCAGCATGCTCTTGGTGAAAATGAGAGCATCCACGGGCGTGGGAAACCTCTTGAGGCCCCACTGTCTCAATTTATGGCTGTAGGAAGAGATGAGAGAGATGAAAGACAGAACTTTTGGGGACTAGCAGTTGGCATAATGGTGATATCACTGGACTCTCACATGGCGGACTGCAGTTCAAGTCCTAAACCTGGTAACTTGAAACTCATGCCAGGCACGTGTATGTGTGCCCCAAATCCTGAGAGGAGAGTGGAGGAGAAGGGATTGTGGTGTGGCCCATCTCCCCTGGGAAGTGATTTCTTGTTTTCTGTCTCTCTCTGTCTCTCTGGTGAACACACATGCCCTATAGCAAAAATCTCTCTTTAAAAAAAAAAAAGAAAAAGATGGAACCTTTTTATCGTGTATGAGAATCACCTCTGCTCACAGTTCACTTGTTATAACTAATTATGTGGCCCTCCTAGTTTCTAGGGGGCTGGGAATAGTTTTCTGTGTGTCTAGTGAGGTGAGAAAAAGGAGGTATGGGTGAATACTGATTGCCTACCCTACTGGCTAGCCTGCGATGTTATGTATCTTGGTTGTGTTTGTAAACTGCACAGAAGCCAGTATGCTGAGCTCAGCATCTCGCCTAATATGTGGTAGGCATTCAGACATGTTTATGGAAGGGAAGAAACCAAGAAATTAAAGTGAAGTATAACAGAGCAAATGTTTGGTTTGATAATGAATGTTTTATGCTATGATATTATCCCGTAGTCTGTATTAGAAATGAGTGCAGCAGGAGTTACTCGTACATATCTGACACACAGTTCACATTTGTGCGATGTTAGCTGTGTTTATCTTTTGATTTATTCATACCCAGCCTGTAGTTTTTATGTGACATACATCAGGGCAGATCTTGGAAAGAGCTTGAAGAATTCTCTCTCGTAAATCTGTCCTAAGTAAGTGTAATGTCTCCAGCTTATTTTCAAATTGTTGAATGAAAAATATATTCTGTTTTGTTTTTTTGCTATAGGGTACTCGCCAGAGAGAGAAAGAGACAAAGAGAGATGAGGAACATGAGAAATCACTCCCCAAATGGGGATGGCCCTCCTGCACTCCCTCCTCCTTTCTCCTTTTCGGGATTTTGGACCTGCTTGTATATACACCCAGCATGTTTCTCAAGCTGCCAGGTCTAGGACTTGAACCACGTAGTCAGCCATGTGAGATTCAAGCTCCACATCATCTGCTGACCTGAAAGAATGATAGTTTTGTAAAAAAGTATGTATTATACAGACAGAGAAAGATAAATGTGGCAAAATATAAAGAACTTGTCCACCCAGGAGAAAGGTGTGCCAGTGTTTGATGGTATAAGAATTTCAGCCTTTTTGTAGCTCTCAAATTTGGCTAAATTAAAGATTGAGAGAAAAAAATGGAGGAGTTTGGAGGATTCACAGTACAACAGGAAACTGCAGGTCCACCGTGATACGGCGTATGAGGTGTGTTGGTGACCCAGTGGTCGGAGAGGAACAAGCTCGTACCTCTGCCCCACGCTCCAGAGCGGAGAGCCGCATTTCACCTGGGCTTCTTGGAACTGTCTGTGCTTTTATTTTACTCCTTCCTGAAGATTTGGAATCTGCTCTGCTACTGTATGGTCCTCCTTTCTCTGGCCTGAGGCTTTGATATTGGAGTCTTTTAAAAGAAAATTGCTTGTGCACTGACAAAATAACTGGTGAAAAATATTGAATTGCAAATTGAATGCTCGGCTGTATGATTAACTTCTTGAAATGCTGCAAGTGTATTTTAATTACGCTAGTGGCTTTTAAATGTGTCTTGCGGCTAAACGTACAATCATTTCACAGAGCCTTTCCCCACGTCAGAGTGCTTTGAGGTTATAGGATTAGTTCCTTTTGTAAGATGCAGCCGTTGTTCTCATTGAACTTCCTCCTATTGTTTGTTTAAGGTCGCTGTTGTGTTGGGGTAGCTATTGACTGAAAAATGCTGCTGACCTATATATTCTAGTCTCTCAGAAGGCTGCTAGCTTGTAAAAGAGACCGTGCAAAATTCAATATACGCATTGACCAAAGTTTCCAAATTCATGTTCGTGTCGTCTGTGTGAGGTAGTTGTATTTATACATTTGTTCAACCTTTAAACACTACTCGGGGTATTAGGAATATAAATAGAGCGATAGTAGCCCTCAGAGGATTTGCTGTGTATTGGAGGAGACAGCTGTGTCCACAAAGAAGTCTACTAAGTTATGACAGGTCCCAGGTTAGAGTTCAGTAGCTCGGACAAAGACTTAGGCTCTGGAGTCAGAAGGCTGACATTCGAATTCTAGCTTATAACTTACTACTTGTGTATCAAGGCTTTTGCCAGGATGAAATGAGGTTTGTATGTGAAGGCACTTGCTAAACTGTAAGATGATCTATAGTGCTAATTATTGTTGTTTGTTTATATTTTTAAGGTCAACATTTTGGGAGAAAGTCTATAAACATAAATAATATTGAATTTTTGATATTATTAATATTTTTTCAAGATGGATTTCTTTTGGCGGAATGAACATGGGCTTTTTTGGAAACATATTTCTCTGAGAAAATAAAAATATAGAAGAGTAATTCCATGAGATCCACCATCTGCCTGCAGCTGTGCCTATAAACTACTGTATCTTCTTTTTCCGTAATGCATGGCTTGTCCTTGTCCTAGCTAAGACCAGCCAATCCCTTTGTCACTGGCTCTCCCATTCTTGCTTATCAGAGGATATTTCTCCAACATCATGAATTTTGCCATCTCTTAGATTTATCAGTAGATGACATCTTTTTATTTTACTTCAAAACTTATTTGCCTTCCAGCGATCATGCCCTTTCTTTTCCTTAAAAAAAGAAAATTTCCTGAGTCGTCTGTACTTGTTTCCAGTTCCTCTCTTTTCATTCTTTCTTGAATTCACCAGATGGGATTTACCTACATTATTTCACTAAAACTTTTTTTTTTTTTTTTAGGTTTTTGTCATAGGGCATGTGTACTTGCCAAAAAATAGAGAGAGAGAGAGAGAGAGAGAGAGAGAGAGTGAGAGAAAGTGAGAAACCACCTCCCCGATAGGATGGCCATGCTGCAACCCCTTCTCCTCCATTCTTGTCTTGGGATTTGGGGCATGCATGCATACATGCCTGGTGTGTTTTTCAAGCCACTGGTTATAGGATGCGAACCATGTAGTTGACCAAGTGGGATCCAGTCACCTTAACTTCTGTGCCACCTGCTGGACTGTTTTTGTTATCTACTATTCTCAGTATTTTTTCTGTGGCTCTTTTATCTCATTTAAAAATTTTTCTTATTTTCATTCTTTCATTGTTTTCTTGCCTTTTTTTAAAGCCCTTTATTAAAGGGACCAGCAGATGATATAATGGTTTTGTTGCTGTGGTTTGAGTCCTGGACCTGGTGGCTAAAACTCATGCTGGGCACATGCATGTCCAAAATCCCAAGAGGAGAATGGAGAAGGGACTGTGGCATGGCCATCTTCCCTATGTCACCTGACAGCTTAGTAAATTAAAAAAAAAAAAAAGAATCTCACCAAGATTTCTCGTAGCTATTCATGATTTTCTTAACAAAATTATTTATTTCATTTATTATTAATATTAAATTTTCTATAGGACATATGTGCTCATCAGAGAGAGAGAAAAAGAGAGAGAGGGAAGGGGGGGTAGGGAGAGAAGGGGGGGTGAGAGAGAGTGAGAGAGAGGGAAAGTGAGAAAGTAAGCTGCCAGTCTCGGACTTGAACTGTGGTTGACCACATGGGAGTCCAGCGCCTTACCCACCATACCACTTGCTGGCCCCTTCTTGACCATTTAAAACAATACTTTATTTGCCCTAGTTTTTCTTTAATGATAAACGGATTTTATAGAATAAGAAATCAAGTCATTAATTTTTTTTTTATATGGTATGTTTTTATTTTGTAGGTACCAAAGACGCTGGGATTATTACGGAAGTTAAGTGTCAAGTTTTACAGTCGCCAGGGCCAAGAGCAGGTAATGCAAAGTGACTTAACCTTGTGTTCCTCAAACATTTTCCCTAGAGCCCCTTTTAGGCCAAAGTCAAATGAACCTTGAAGGTATCAGATGTTCCCTTATGTGGGTATGTGTGTTGGTAAGAATAAATGGAGCTGTTCACTGAAGATTTCTGTAGTTTATTCTATATCGGTCTTATTTCAAAAAATTGTAGGGATGAACTCACTCTTTAGGGTCCAAACAATTCTAGAAGCATTCGCTATCTCGAATTTGTTACTTTATTCTACAAAAAGAAAAGAAAACAAAACAGAACTTTTTTCCAAATATGAGATTACTGATGCTCCATGAGGAAATGAGCCGCACTGATCTTGTTTCAGGCCCCCTTTTGCTGTTTTGTTTCTCAGTAGGAAAAGCCTGGTCCTTGGCAAGGACGTTGGACAGCTTCACCTGAATACGAGAGAGAGACTTGGGAGCTGCCTCCAAGGGGGATGCTCACATGTGCTCTCTCCGCATGGCTCCACAGGTCTTCACCTGTATGGGGTGTCATCTCTACTCACTCTTGGGGACAATCACATAGCCACTTTTCAATTTCAATTTTTCTCTTTTTATTTATTTATTTTTCAGAGAATTTTCCTTTTAGGGCATGTGTGCTTGCTGGAGAGAGAGAGAGAGGGAGGGAGAAATTGCCCCCTTGGGGGGATGGCCATACTGTAATCCTTTCTTCTCCATTCTCCTCTCAGGATTTGGGGTATGCATGCACTCGAGCTCAGTGTGAGTTTCTTTTTTTCTTTTTAGAGGTTTTTGTCATAGGGTACGTGTACTCGCAAGAAAGACAGAGACAGACAGAGAGATATAAAGCGAGAAATCACCACCCACGGGGGATGGCCATGCTGCAATCCTCTCTCTGGATCTTGGGCACGCACACACATGTGCCCAGCGTGAGTTTAAGCCACCGGGTCCAGGACTTGAACTGTGGTCGACTACATGGGAGTTCAGCAACATAGCCATTACGCTAACTGCTGGTCCCTAGCTCAGTGTGAGTTTTAAGCTGCCAGGTCTGGAACTTGA
>NW_006159501.1:3444524-3472645 GCF_000334495.1 Tupaia belangeri chinensis
AGTTCGCATTTTCTTTAGTCATTCCACTGAGTTGTCTTCATTTTTCAAATGTCTTTATCTGCAGAAGCAGAGAACTAGCAATTAGTAGTCTAATTTTGAACTATGATTTAGTACTCCTATATATATATATATATATATATATCTTTAGATAGTAAACTTCTGATTGTCCAGCATGTAATATCTTTTTAAAGAATATACTAATAATCAAAATGATTATGTTCTTCTATAAAGAGTTTTGGCTTGAAACTCTTTTTTTTCCTAAAGGTGTTTTTTATCCCCTTCTTTCATACTTTTACAATATTTTTGAATAAGATTAGTCACCAGATTTTTGAGGCTGTTTTAGTCTTCAGGGTTTCTGATTTTTTTTCCTTTTGTAGCCTTCTAAACACAGTGGGTAGAGATTCCAGTTCATTCCCGAGGATGGGGGTTATGCCTGCTTTGTTTACTGCTGACCCCAGGGTGTGAAACAGTGCCCGGCTTATAGTACCTATTTATTATTAAACATTTGCTATTTGATAAATGTGGGATGTTGAGAGCGCAGTGCTTAGAAACGTACCTTTATTGATCTGAGAGTCTTTTCCTTTGAGAATATATAGTAATTTGGAACATTTTGAACATATACACTAAAATTCATACTTCAATATTGCTTGCATTTGAAAGGTATAAGAAATAGGTTATAGGTGATTGAAGAAAATGAAGCAATTTAAGCTAATCTCAGTTCAAAGATCTGATATTTAACATTTAAAAAGACTTTCAGAACCAGCAGATGGTGTTAATGGTTATAGTACTGAATTCCCACATAGCCCACCACAGTTTGAGTCCTGGACCTGGCTGCATTAAAAGCAAAAACAAAACCAAACAAAAAACCTCATGCTGGGTATGTGAGTATGCATGTGTGTGCCCCAATCCCAAGAGAAGAATGGAGAAGGGATTGCGGTGTGTGGTCATCCCCTTTGGGAGTGATTGCTTGCTTTCTGTCTGTTTCTCTGGTGAGTGCACACAAAAATCTCTCTTAAAAATAAAATAATAAAATAAAATGAATTTCTCTTGAAAAGGACAGTTAAGAAGCTTTATTACAGTATTTAAGAGGGTATAATTTCTACTGCCAGTAATAGCTTTTTAATTATTTTTAATTAAGAGGTCAAATGGATATTTGACCTCATGGTTCGATGTAAGTAGGAAGTAGAGGTGGGAGTTAAAATCATGTTCATATACTAATTTCAGTAGTATTTTGCTATTGTCACATTATTACACAAAAATATTCAATGGAGTAAGAGGAAAATACAGTTTGGAAAGTTGTGGGAAAAGATTCGAGAGAGAGGTTAATTGGAGATTTGACAACGTAGTCAATTAAAAGGGCCATAAGTAAGCTACTCGGTTAATATGGCAATTTTGTGGTCAAAGTCTGCTGTGCAAGCCCAGACCTCTTTGACAGCCATCTTCTTATGCCCCAGTATGGCCCATCCATGAGGTTAATCTACAAGTAGCCAATGCAGCAGGCTGCCTTTCAGTACAGTCAAAGCTCCGTGGAATCGAGGAGACTGTAGCAGGTAGTAAGTGATACTGTTTTCTCTTAATTCATAACTTCATGAAACTTTATTTGTGTTCACATTTTAATAATTATGCATTTTTCACAACAAAAAAGCTTTATAATTTCTCAGCCAATTTAAAAAATTATTTTTATTGTTATAATTTATTTTACACATTCAATCATCATACATCACTACAGCTTGTAAAATGAATTACCCAACCTGAATACACTTCACCCAAGTTCAATTGAAGATATCGTATACTTTATCAACAGACAATCCTCCATTTTTGTGTCCCCTAAATGTCTTCCCTCTCTGTTTTTCTCCTTGATTCCTTTCCTCTCACTCTTCCCTAACTCTCATCCTCTTGCCACACTGTCTCCAGTATCCATAACCATTTTCCATGCTTCTATATCGTCTAATATTTCAGTTTCTGCCATAGAGTGTAGACAATCAGTATATATTAAGTGGAGACATACTATGTCTCTTCTTCATAGTCTGGCTCACTTCACTCAGAAGTAAATCTTCCGTATTAATCCACTTTCTATCAGATACTAGGATCTTGTTGTTTTTTATGGTTGAGTAGTATTCCAGAGAGTATAGGTGCCATACTTTTTCAGTCCATTCATCTGTTTGTGGATATTTGAATTGACTCCAAGTCCTAGCAATTGTGAATAATGCCACAGTAGACATAGATGTGCAAGCACTTTTCTTTTTTGGGAGAGGTTTTTGCTATAGGGTATGTGCGTTTGCCAAAAAGACAGAGAGAGACAGAAAGTGAGAAATCACCCCCCAGGAGGATGGCCACACCGCAATCCCTTCTCTTCCATTCTCCTCTTGGGATCTTGGGCATGCATGCACATGTGCCCGGCATGAGTTTAAGTCACCGGGTCTGGGACTCGAACTGCGGTCGACTACATGGGAGCTCTGTGACATAAGCCATTACTCTGACTGCTGGTCCCACACGCACTTTTCTGATTGAGAGTTTTTCTATCCTTTGGGTAGATACCCAGGAGTGGAATTGCTATATCATATGGCAGTTCTATTTGTAGGTTTGTGAGGAACCTCCTTATTGATCTCCACAGTGGCTGTACAAATTTATATTCCCACCAACAGTGTAGGAGAGTGGCCTTTTCACCACAGCCTCACCAGCACTTATCATTTTTTTTTATCTTAGCCTTTCTGAATTGGGTTAGGTGGTATCTCATTATACTTTTGATTTGCATTTTCCTTATGATGATGACTGTTGAGTATTTCTTCATATGCTTTTTGACTGTTCATAGGACTTAGAGAGTTGTTCATTCAGCTCATTTTCCCTTCTTTTAATTGGGTTGATTTTTTTTTTTTTTTAGATAAGCTGCTTGAATTTCCCGTGTATTTTGGTTATTAGTCTCTTGTCTGAGGCATAACTTACAAAAATATTCTCCCATTCTGAGGGTTGTCAATTTACACTAATTACTGTGTTTTCTGCTGTGCAGAAATGTCTTGATCTGATATAATCCCACTTGTCTATTTTGGGAATATGGTTTATGCATTAGGGGTCTTATTTAAGAAGTCTTTGCCTACCCTGATGTCTCCCAGAGTTTCCTCAGTGTTTTCCACCAGTAATTTTATAGTTTGAGGTCTTAGGTTTAGATCTTTGATCCACTTTGAGTTGATTTTGTTAATGGTAAGAGAAGGGATCCACACTACAATCCTTTCTCCTCCATTCTCCTCTCAGGATTTTGGACACACACATACATACACACAGGTCTGGTGTGATTTTCAAGCCACTAGGTCCAGGACGTGAACTGTGTTTGGCCATGTGAGTGTCCAGTGCCTTAACCACCACACCACCTGCTGGTCTTACACATTGCTTTCTTTTGGACCCTCCAGAGAGGAAAGTTGAAATAACTTAGCAGAGCATGAATGAGGTACCTCTTTGTTGTAAGCTTGTATATATACTTGTTCAGTGAACAGTTTTACTTATCACCCATTTTGCTGTCAGAACAGTTACATAGAATCAAAGGGGGAATAAGTTCTAAATTTTCAATGATTTTGATAATTTTTTATAAAAGCTTTTTAATAAAATATATCCTAATAATATATCCTAATAGAGTTGGTTCTCAGTTATTTTAGATGATGTAGAAATACACTATCTATAGCGGTAAAATATAAGAAAATCTTCTAATTTTTCACCATTGAAAGCTACTTAATGTATACCTAGAGGTGTTACTAGGAAAGGTGGTGGACATAGCAAACTGAAGTTGCGTTCTGTGGCTTTGAGATGCTCTATTTTTCATACATGCCATACTTCTTAATGTTTAGAATAAACCCATTTCAGATTTTAATGCCTCCTGGATGCCTGTAATCCCCAAACCAGTATCTTTGTCCAGTGCTCTCCTGGAGCTTAGATTCATGTTTGCACTTGTGTATTTAACTGTAGGATGGCTTTCATCCACTTTAAACCTAACATTCCCGGATAAAACTCTGGTCATTTCTTTTTCTTTCTTTTTTTTTTTTTTTGAAGAGATTTTCACTGTAGGGCGCGTGCGCTCGCCAGACAGACAGAGAGAGACATAGAGACAGAAAGCGAGAAATCACCCCCCAGGGGGGATGGTCACGCCGCAATCCCTTCTCCTCCATTCTCCTCTCGGGATCTTGGGCACTCACGCACACGCGCCTGGCGTGAGTTTTAAGCCACCGGGTCCGGGACACGAACCGCGGTCGACTATGCGGGAATCCAGCGACATAGCCATTACGCTAACTGCTGGTTCCCAAACTCTGGTCATTTCTCATCTTCCTTTTCCTAATCTCCTTCTCCCCTAGACTTGTGCAGTTTTGTAATCCATCCGTTTGTCGAATTGAGATATCCGGGAAATTTTCCTGCCACCTCCCTGTGCTTTCTCCCCACATTGACCCAGTGCCTGTGCTGTCAGTGTGAGCTCTCCAGGGTACCTGGAAGCTTCCCACTTCTGTGGCTAGCAGCACCTTACTGTGGCTTTTCATCTGTCTTACTTTGGTAAACACTTAACCAGTTCCCCTAGCAACCTCAGTGATTTTTAAAAAATGTAAATCAGATAAGCTAATTTTCTTGCTTAAAGAAGCCTTCAGTGGCTTTCATTGAACAAAGAATGCAGAGAGACTGACATTCTTAATACAGTCCAAATGTCCTTGTATAAGCTGGCCCGCACCTGTCTCTGCAGGTCATCCTGTGTGGCTCCCTCCGGCCTTGTTCATTGGCCTCCTCTCAGCTCATCAAGAATGACTTGTTCTTTTCTTTGTGGGTACTTTTTTTTTTTCTTTTTCTCTGTTGGGAATGGTTTTCTCTTACCTGTTCCCATGACTTAATTTCTTTTCACATGTAGGCATCAGCTTTATTTTATCCTCAGAATCCTCTTATGATCCATCAACCAGAATAGGGTTCTTACTGTTTTTCTACCTTATTCCTTGGCAGTGATCTGAATTGGTATTTATATATTTATTTTTATGCTTATTAGTCTGTGTTTCTATGGTTTTTTGAAATTAGGCCACATCTCTTTTACCCAGCCCGTAGGCTAGTGCCTGGCACTAGGAGATACATTAGGATGACCTATTTCACACTTAGAAATTAAATTGGTTTCCTGCTAGCCACTGTTTGCACGTCCCTCCCTCCTTCCCTCCTTCGTTTCTTCCCTCCCTTTTTTCTCTCTTCATTTCTCCTACCCGTTTTTCCTTCCTAACCTTTTAGTTTTAGGATATAGTACCAATAAAAGAAATTACCTCAAGCAAATTGTGTTTTAACGTCATTTTGGGGGGACAGCTTTATTGAAATATTATTCACATGAAGAACAATTCAGTAGTTTTTATTATACTCCCAGAATTATGCAGCCCTCCCAGTAATCAATTCTAAAACACTTTCATCACTCCCCAAAAGCGCTTTGTACCAACCCTTAACCATCTTCTCCCAAATCCTCCTCCTTCCAGCCTTAGGCAGCTACTTGTCTATATACTTCCCACGTGTGAAAAATCCGCCTCTTCTGGGCTTTTCCTATGAATAGAATAATGCAGTATGTAGTTCTTGTGGCTAGCTTTTCCTCTTACCATGATATTTTCAAGGTTCTACCATTTTGTAGCATGTATCAATATTTAATTTCTTTTTCCTGCCAAACTATATTCCATCATATGCATATCTGGTATTTGTCCGTTCAGTAGCTGGTGGACATTTGGCTTGTCTCTACTTTTTACTATTTTGACAAATCTGCTTGAACATGTACGTACAAATTCTTTTCATTTAGAGATACCATTTCATTTTTCTGGAAGTACTGTACAACAGAATTGCTGGACCTTATGATAAATCTGTTTTAACTATTTGAAGAACCTGCAGACTGTTTTCCAAGGTGGCTGCACTATTTTATTTTGTGTTTGCACTGGCAGTGTGTGACTTTCTTCACATCTTTGCCAATATTTGTTCCTATCTGTAACTTGATGGGTGTGAAGTAGTTCTTGTTGGACATTTTAAAAGATGCATAACCTTGTAACCACTATCCAGAATAGACCTCAGCCAGCTGCCACAGAAGCCTTCTGTAGATGTTGGGTACAGCCACTGTTCCTGCCCTCCCCACAACGTAACATTTACTCTGGCTGACTTTTTTTTGTACCTTTCTCAGCCAAGTTTTCATCTCTAAAAATATGACTTTTCACATTTAAAAATATGCATTTTACATGTCTTTTTAACCTGTTGTTTCTTCCAAGCATCTTTTTTTTCTTGCAATTTATTTGTTGAAGAAACTGGTTTCTTTATTTATTTGTCGTATGCTTTATAGTGTTTCACTTGTTCATTTCAAACTAGTTTTAAATATTTGATCATATTCAGGTTTGCATTTTTTTAGGCAGATTTATAGTGGTAATTTTTTTTATTGAAGTTCATAATGTCTTTCTGTTGATTTGTTGATGGTTAAGTCTAGATGTGCTGAATCAGTAAGGGTTTCAAAGTGGTTCTGGACCTGGCGGCTGCAAACTCAATGCTGGGTACGTATGTGTGTGTGTGTGTGTGTGTGTGTGTGTGTGCCCCAAATCCCAAGAGAACAGAGGAGAAGGGATTGCAATGAGGCCATCCCCTGGGAGGTGATTTTTTACTTTCTCTCCCTTTGTCTCTCTTGAGTACACATGCCCTATAGCAAAAAAAAAAACCACCAAAGTGGTGATATTCTTTCTTTTGGATTTAAAAATATTTTTTACACCAAAATAAGACTTATACTTTACTTCCATAGTTCCATGAACTTTTTTGAAGTCCCTGCTTATATTAAACAAGATGTATTTAAGCAGACACACATAAACGAGGTTTGATCATTTGACAAAAATGTGACCAGAGACTCAAGAGCTTCTACTTCCCCAGGAACATGGCTAGGCATTTGCTAGTGTTCATAGCCACCCTATGGAACGTGGCTACCTTGAATAGCAAGATACTCAGTATTGTGTCCAGTAGCCCTGGATATAACTAACAAAATGTATCCTACACAACTCCTTAGAAGCTGGTGCTTCACTGGACTGGACGTCTACACCTCCTCAGATTTTAAACAAGGACACAGGGATAGAAGAGACAAAAGAACAGATATACCTTACTTTAAAATGCCCCTAAATGCATTCCAGCACTAAACCTCTACCATTTTACCTCAAAAGTCCCTTATATTCTCTGTAATTAAAAACTATAAGGTGATTTAAGGATATTAGGTAGTATAATTTATCACTTTAGAACTACACATTATTATTTCTGTTGGGGAGTACAAATTCAAGCTAGTTTATTTCAGGGTTTCGGTTTTTTTTTTTTTTTTTTTTTTGGACAGGGCACATACACTTGCCAGAGATGGAAAGCACATTCCAGTGGAGTGTGGTCATGCTGCAGACTCTTGTATATTTCTCCATCCTGTTGGGATTTTGGGCATGTACACAAATGCATCTGACATGTTTATGTCAAAAACCAATTAAAGAAATAACTTATAAATGGCAATTATCTTTAAGAGTCTAACTGGGAACCAGCAGCTAGCGTAATGGCTATGTCGCTGGATTCCCATGTAGTCGACCGCGGTTCGTGTCCCGGACCCGGTGGCTTAAAACTCACGCTGGGCACGTGTGCGTGCGTGCCCAAGATCCCGAGAGGAGAATGGAGGAGAAGGGATTGCGGCGTGACCATCCCACCTGGGGGGTGATTTCTCGCTTTCTGTCTCTATGTCTCTCTCTGTCTGTCTGGCGAGCGCACGCGCCCTACAGTGAAAATCTCTCCCAAAAAAAAAAAAAAGAGTCTGACTACTACTATATAAAAATTATCATAAAAACAGGACCTATACTCTCAAATCTTCATACAAATTAATTTTTAATGTATGAGATAAGAATTTTTAAGTCACAATCATGGCTAAATTCACCATTAAATACGAGGTTCCAAGTAGCTGCTCTGGTTGTCTATACCTTGAACAACCTTTCCTCCCAGTAAGTCCCTATGCTAACTCCATCATAACATTCATTATATATTTTACTAGTTCGTCAGTCTCCCACTAGACTACAGGCTCCTCGAGAGCAAGGGTTGTCTTCACTCTGCCTTTAAAAAGCATACACTGGTACCAAATTATTTACTTATAAACCTAAATTTTTTTTTTTTTTGTGGAGAGGTTTTCGCTATAGGGCACGCGCGCTCGCCAGACAGACAGAGAGAGACAGAGAGACAGAAAGTGAGAAATCACCCCCCAGGGGGGATGGTCACGCCGCAGTCCCTTCTCCTCCATTCTCCTCTTGGGATCTTGGACATGCACGCACACGCACCTGGCTTGAGTTTTAAGCCACTGGGTCCGGGATATGAACTGCGGTCGACTACGTGGGAGTCCAGCGACATAGCCATTACGCTAACTGCTGGTTCCCCCCAAATTATTTACTTAATGAGCAATATGTCTATGCAAATGATAAGCATTTGTCTAGAGTTACTGAGAATTGCTAAATATTCTAAACTAATCTGTAGTTGATTTAAAATCCTCAAATTTAGTCAAACTTATACCAAGACTGACTTAGCTTGTGTTAAGTCACTTTTAAAAATTACGGCTCTGAGGCATTTTGTTGTAAAAAGTTGTTACTCATGCATAGACTAATATGAACTCGAAATCATACGTTTACTTCATTTTTCAGCTTGACCTTCTAGTAAACCTTTAGCATTGATTTTGGTTGTTATATAAGGAGATCCTCCTTTGGGTGATTTAAAAACATAATTCATCGATGAGCATCTCTTATTTTTCCTTTATTAGCAGTAGGGCTTACACCTAATATTAATGCTGCTTCCCATTTTGTCATTTTGGGTTCAAATCCACCTCTGTAATAGCTACTACTGAAGGCAGATTTCGGTAGGCTTCGGAAAACTAGTTTTTACTTGAGGCTCCATATGCTTCATGGTTTGCAAAATATAATGAACTTGGCTCCGGCTTAGCTTCCCTGCCTCCACTGTGAGCACGGTTCACCCCAGCCCAGAGGCCATAGCCACCAGCTGCACTCCTTTTTACCATAAAGCAACACAACGTAGCCACCACCCACAGGCACGAACAAACCAAGCATAGACCCAAAGTGGTGATATTCTAATTCAATCATTTCTTTTTTCTTAAATTTTTCTTTTTTAAAAAATAATTATTTAATTTATTATTATTATTATTATTTTAAATTTGCTATAGAGCACTTGTGCTCACCAGAGAGAGAGACCAGGAGAGAGAGGGAAAGTGAGAAAGCAAGCCACCAAGTCCCAGGATTCAACCTGTGGTTGGCATGTGAGAGTCTAGCACCTTAACCCCCGTGCAACCTGCTGGCCTTGATTTTTTCTTTTTTAATTTTCAAAATAGTAACTTTGTCTCTCATGGAATAGATTTTCTATGCTCTTGACTGATTATTTGCCTTCTGAAATACCTATTATTTGGATACTTGGGTATTTTATAGTGTCTGATATTTCTTGTATATTGTCCTCATTTGAAAAAAAATTGTTTCTTCATTATTTTTGGTGGTTTTATCTAAATCAAAGGTTTTGTCTTCCAGCTCAGAGATTCTGTTCTCTGCATGGTCTAGTCTGCTATTGATACTTTTGAGGGAGGTCTTGGTTTCCTGTATTATTGTCTTCATCTCTAGAAGTTCTGATTTATTTATTTTCTTTACGATGTCTATCTCCTGCCTCAAATCCTGGAAGGACCTCCCAATCTCTGTCACCATGAATTTTTGAACTCTATTTCTGACATTCCTTCAAATTCTTTTGTGCTCTTTGTGGTCAAAGAAGAGTTGCTCTGTTCCATTGAGGAAGAGGTATTTCTTTGCTTCCCCATGCTTCCTGTGCCTCTGCGCTGGCTTCTAGTCATCTGATGGGTCATACTCTTCTTGCTGCTTTTCGGGTGTCTATTCTGTAGTGTCGGGAGTGGGGAGAGAGGAGCTCTACTCAGACGTGTTCTTGGTGGAAGGCCTTGTCTTCCAGTCAGAGAACAGTGTACATAGCCACCTTTAGGTGTTGATTCCTTTCCCAGTCTCCTGGGACCAGGTGTACCTGGGGCTAAGCTGGAGAGTTCAAATGGAAGAGGGAAAAGAAGTCTCTGCCACATACTTCAGGAAACTATGAAGTCTCTAAGTATTCCTGGGTGCGCAGAAGGTAGCTAGAGGTCTTAGGCGGTTTTCCTGCCCCAGTTGTCCTCCCTGGCTGCCGCTGCTCCCTGATCCACAGTGCAGGCTCCGGGGCTAAGGGTGATGAATGGACGTACCTGGGACGGGTTTGCAGGCAGTAGGAAATCTGAAGCGATTTCCCGCCTCAGTGCCCTCATTGGTTGCCTCTGTTCCATGATCTGTAGGTCTTCTCCTGTTCCTTATGGTTGTGTTTCTGCGTTGTCGGAGCACATAGTTATTACATACTTATCTCCCTCTCAAACCTCATTTAATTCCAGTTCTACTAGGTACATGTGTTGTATAGATCCTTAGTCCTTTTTTTGATGCATATTCATTTTGTTAGTCTGACACCAACACTGTAGTAGATTTATCAGGACAGGCTTATGGAGACAGTATTCCTATATTCTTGCATGTTGTTGGAAGCTTGTTCAGAACTTCTAACTTATACATTAATTGCTGTATGTAAAATATTTATGTTTTATGTGGAAATCTTAACATTTGTTTTAAGTTGCTAAGGCATAAATCACGACAGTTAAAAAGTGTGACAACAACAAGATTTCCTTTTCCTTGTAAGTTGCTTGGTCCTCTTGCTTGAATGACCAAATAATTTTTTTTCATTTTTCTATAATGTTAAATAATTTATTTTTTGAGGTTTTTGCTATAGGGTGTGTGCGCTCGCCAGAAAGACAGAGAGAGACAGAGAGATAGAAAGTGAGAAATCACCCCCCCAGGGGGGATGGCCACGCTGCAATCCCTTCTCCTCCATTCTCCTCTCAGGATCTTGGGCATTCACTCACAGGTGCCCGGTGTGAGTTTAAGGACTCGAACCGTGGTGGACTACATGGGAGTCCAGGGACAAGGCCATTATCCCAACTGCTGGTCCCTATAATGTTAAATAATTTTAGTAGAATATATCTCAGAGTTGATTGTTCTTTTATTTTTTTATTTAAATGTTTTGCCATAGGGCATGTATGTTCGCTGGAGAGACACTTAGAGAGATGGCCACTCCACAGTCCCTTCTTCTCTCAGGATTTTGGGCACATGCACAGGTGCCCAGTGTGATTTTTCAAGCCTCTATTTTGGGTCTGGAACCATGGTCGAGTATTTAGGAGTCCAGTGTCTTAATCACCATGCTATCTGCTGACTCCAGAGTTCATTATTCTTGGTTTATTTCCTCAAGTACTTGATGTCCCTTTTCAATCCTTCTTATTATTGTATTTTCAGTCTTTCATCTGATATTATTTCTTCCCTTGGGCCATGATAATATGATATCCAAATTTTGCCCTAACTGGTGGGTTTGTAAACACATTCTTACCTATCCCACTGACAGGCAGGGCAGATGCTGCTTCTAGAAGTGATCCTACCACGGACCCTCTGGTCAGCCAACTGAAGTCACCCCCTTGCCTGGCTTTATCGTTACTATATTATGTTGCCACTTCATTGAATCTCTTTCCAGACTTTACCTTTTCCATGGCTTCTATAATTTTGCTATGTTTTTCACATAGAATGTGTCTGACCTTGATTGCGTGGCCACCACCTTTGGGCCCCCGAGCCTTCCGGTGAGCACTGTCACTCCCAGACGCTGTTCCGCCTTTCCTCTTTTTCCAGAACTACTTTTTCATTTGGGGAGCATCTTCAAGACTTGCTGATGAACATTCAACTGCTCCGGTGTTATACAAGCCCCCTCAATTATTATTATTACTTTTTAATTCAGGCAAGTTTTTAGAATTGTTCTTAATATTTGTTGTGATCTGTACTTCAGTTTTCATTTTTGGAGATTGCTATTATTCATCTATTGTATTATCTTGGTTTATTTTGTCATTTCTTTCTTAAAATTTGTTTTAGATTTTTGCTTTAGGGCATGTGTGCTCCTCAGAAAGAGATGGAAAGAGACAGAGGGAAAGTGAGAAGTCAACCCTCAGGGGGATGATCATGCCACAAGTGCTTCTCCTCCATTTTTTTTTAACATTTTCTTTACTCTAAACAACATTTTTTTTTCACCTTCAGCTTCTCTTAAGACATTTCCCCCCTCATACTTACTTCAAATTTAGACTTCATTTCACTAGCATTATTTTTATTTCTAATATTCAAATTTCTATCACCTTATTACTGACATTTTCTTATTTTAGTGTTTTATTTCATATTATAAGATCATCAGAAAAGTTATAACACAGTTTTGCATAGAAAACTTTTCCATGGCTTCTATAATTTTGCTATGTTTTTCACATAGAATGTGTCTGACCTTGATTGCGTGGCCACCACCTTTGGGCCCCCGAGCCTTCCGGTGAGCACTGTCACTCCCAGACGCTGTTCCGCCTTTCCTCTTTTTCCAGAACTACTTTTTCATTTGGGGAGCATCTTCAAGACTTGCTGATGAACATTCAACTGCTCCGGTGTTATACAAGCCCCCTCAATTATTATTATTACTTTTTAATTCAGGCAAGTTTTTAGAATTGTTCTTAATATTTGTTGTGATCTGTACTTCAGTTTTCATTTTTGGAGATTGCTATTATTCATCTATTGTATTATCTTGGTTTATTTTGTCATTTCTTTCTTAAAATTTGTTTTAGATTTTTGCTTTAGGGCATGTGTGCTCCTCAGAAAGAGATGGAAAGAGACAGAGGGAAAGTGAGAAGTCAACCCTCAGGGGGATGATCATGCCACAAGTGCTTCTCCTCCATTTTTTTTTAACATTTTCTTTACTCTAAACAACATTTTTTTTTCACCTTCAGCTTCTCTTAAGACATTTCCCCCCTCATACTTACTTCAAATTTAGACTTCATTTCACTAGCATTATTTTTATTTCTAATATTCAAATTTCTATCACCTTATTACTGACATTTTCTTATTTTAGTGTTTTATTTCATATTATAAGATCATCAGAAAAGTTATAACACAGTTTTGCATAGAAAAACAGAAAAATGTGTCATGACTTTTCTGACGATGATTATAATCATTTTCTTTTTTCTTTAAGTTCATTTTGAAATAGTAGTAAAGGTGAAAATCTTGCTGAGCTTTTCTCTCCCTATCATTCTCTTGTTGCCTGGAGGATGTTTTTCTTCTCCTGGTCTGTCTGTGTCTCTCTCTGTTCTGTAGTAACTTTATGGGAGATTTGACCTTTGCTTTCTTTGGTCGTCTCTGTGCTTATCATTATATTTTTTTTCCCCAATGCTCCTTTCTTTGAGACTTGACTTATACAAGTGGGCCTTATTAGCTGGTTAGTTCAGAGAGCTCAGAGAGCTCCATTGTCCACGAGGTCTTTGTTATCACCCCACTACTGGATTGTGCATAACCTCTTGTTTCCAACTGTGTAAAAAAGATACACCAGGATATACCTAGTCAGTGTTTTGGCAAGTGACTGTTTTCCATGTCTTGTGTAGTGCAGTGAGGGAATTGTGAATGGCGGAAGATCTTCATGTTAGGAGACTTGCCTGCTTTGCCACCTTCTAGTCTTGTCCAGTTATTTGGGGCATGGCATATGAGCTGCTCAGCTTTGGCTGCTTCCTCAGCAAACTGCAAACGCAAGGGTTAAAAATGCAAACTCAAAATGGTAGATTATGAATGGAGGTGCTTATTATAGACACCTGGGGTGTTTTGTCAAGGAACACATACCTATGCGTTTCCAGCCTAGACGTCTTTCTATACCAAGTGTAGGGATAGGGCAAGAGTATATGTGGTTCTGATACCCTTCTTCTTTAAGGATGTCAGCTCTTCTATTATCTTCTTACACTTCTGGTGTTCTTGGATTTGTATCTTGTGGATACAGCCCTGCAATCAGTGAACTCCACAGTAGTTAATGAGACCAGGTAAAGTGCTAGTTAGAAGAACTGGCCAGCCTTTGGCCTAGTGGTTGAGGTGACTGGATCTCACATGACTGACTGTGTAGTTCAGGTCCTGGACCTAGTGGCTTGAAAAACATCCTAGGCATGGGTGTGTGCTTGTCCAAAATTCCAAAAAGATGGAGAAATGGAGAAGTGATCACAGCATGACCTTCTCCCATGGGTGGTGCTGTCTCTCTCATGGGTGATGCTTTCTCTCTCTTTCTCTCTCTCTGTCTGTCTGTCTTTCTCTCTGGTGAATGCATGTATCCTCTGGCAAACTGAAACAGAAAAGGTTGGAAGAATTAAATAGTAATAGATACCCACCATGTAAAAGATGTCATTAAAGTGAAAGTGATGAGTACCAAGTAAATGGGACACACTGTTGGTGTTTATTTTATTTTATTTATTATTATTTATTTGATTTTATTTATTCATTCATTTATTTTAATTTGACTGAGAGAGACACACAGAGAGAGAGACAAAGGGCTAAAGGAAGCCGCCAGGTCTGGGGCTCGAACCGTGGTTGGCCATGTGGGAGTGTCCAGCACCTTAACCACCATGCCACCTGCTGGTCCTGACTGTTGGCGTTTATAAAGACAGATTATTGTGAATTCAGGCAGTATCCAGTATTCATATTAACTGCTTAATTTAGAAAGCCGAATTCTTTGATAATGCATTAAATGAGTTTATGTATATTAATTTTGACCTTGGTACAACATTATAATGTATAAATGTTGTTATTTGCATTTTAAAGAGACAGAAAGACTCTGTTACTTGTAACACCTAAATAATATGCCTAATATCAGCTAAGTCCGAAGTGGCAGAGTCAGGTTATATGTTCTTGACCAACATATCACCTGTCAAAAAGACAATGAAAATAAAATGACATGCATTACTGAGGAATACGAAATATACTGGAGACATTTTAACCAAAGTGAAAGTTGCAGCTACACCTAAATTTTACTGCATTTACAAGTACTGAATTCAAATGAGAAAGAACAAAATTATTATTCTTTTATGCTGAGAAATCTTAATATAATATAAAGAATTATGGTTTAAATGTTTGAGGTTTACTTGTATTGTGATGTGTAATTATTTGAAAAGCTGTTTTCTCTTGTTCTAAGGCACACACTCTGGAATTCCATCCCTTGCCCACAAAAAGGCATCCAAGCTTCCAAATACCACAGACTCTTCACAGAATTTAGCATGAGATTTTGTGCCACAGTTACTGTCAGGATAATGAATTATGAATCATTTCCTGGACCAGAAATTCCTTGTTTGTTATATAGACACTCAGAAATGTTTCCACAAATAAAAAGCAAAGTTTCTGTTTCAGAAGGAAAACACTGTGTTTCTGAAATAACATGGCTGAACAGTCCAGCATTAAGGGCTCTAACTCAGTTGTTACTAATGACTACATAATCTTACCATGCGCATGTGAAAGTTAGAAAGATAATAGGACTTTAAAGAAATATATACTTGGACTGCCCCTGTAGTGCAGTGGTTGAGCGCTCTGCATGGGGAGCCAATCCAATGTGGGCGACTGTAGTTTGAATCCTGGCCCCAGAAGCTTGGAAGACACATTGGGGCGTGTGTGTGTGTGTGTGTGTGTGTGTGTGTGTGTGTGCACATGTGCATATGCTGGGATCCTAGTGGGACGGGGAAGTGGAAGAAAAAGGATTCTGATGTGAGCATGCCCCATTGGGAGGTGGTTTCCCTCTCTCTCTTCCTGTCCTTCTCTCTACTGTGTACTAGCATATACCAGCAATTTAAAAAGGTTTGTATTCAGTGTGTATTTATGAGAGACGTATTGTCTGGGATTTGTTTTAAGATACTGTGATGGGGGAGGGCAGGATTCCTGCAGAATGGTGGTGATAGGGGAAGGCTAAATGAAGCAGTTGTGAAAAAAATGTTGGTATTTGTTGAATTTGCTTGCTGGGCACATGGGTACTCATGATACCATAATTTCTTCTTTTGTATATAAATGGAGTTTTTCACAATAACATTAGAAAGAGAATTGTCGAGCTTGTAGTGTGGCTTTCATAGCATCAAATGAAACTAATGAGATTAAGCCCCTGTCATGTTAAAAGCAGGAGGGCAAGGGGAAGGTGAGAGTGACCTTTCTGCCTCTGCTGCCTTCTCAGATGTCAAGGTGCCATTGTTTTGGGGGTAGGATGCTTTGAAGCTCTTGAGGGGCCAGTGGGGAGGAGGCAAGGACTGAGTGAGGGATTTTCAAGCTGAAACTTCAGTGTATTGACTCATTATTTTCCTCTAGCATATTTATTCATTATTTATTCATTATGATTATTGTTAAATTATTCAGAACACTTTTTTTGTTACAGAGATTCATCAGCTGCTTTCAAAGCACTTTTCATGGAGTAGTTTAATGGAGCATTTGTAATGCCTGGGTGTTAACTATACAGATCACACATGACTATTTATGATCAAAACAATCAATTATACTTGATTATAATTTCTGCTGAGGAGCGTGTTTGTGACTGCTAGGGCCCAGACAGGGCTATAATCATCCTTCTTGGAGCTGGTATAGATTGAAATCTAAGCATCTATCTGCATTCTTGTTTAGTATCTGCTATTTACATTTGAATGATCTTAGGCAATGTCAGTCCTTCTGCTCCCCAATTTCTTTCTCTGTAAAATCGACAGGATGGGCAGAGAGCTCTTTTACCTAGTAAAAATCTGCACGTTTGGAGCCTCCTTTGCAAAACCATGGTGCTTGTTGACTTTTGAGTTGAGTGAGGAAGATGCCAGGCCCTTTACGCTCTACTCCATCCTCTGTCTTCATTTCAGTTTTCAGTTCTGCAGCTATTTTGGCCTTAGTAGTGGGTGATGATTAAGAATTGTGGGAGCTTTGGCTAACTGGGAAGCTTATGACTCTTCCAAGGGGCCATCTGCTACCCAATTCTCGTGCCACTTGGGGACATGAGCCCTATGTCATCAAATTTTTGAAATGGTCAGAAGAAATATGATTGTAGGCTGCCATTTTCTTGGCTCTGTCTTATTCTTTATGAGCAAGCTACCTTAACAAATGCCTGAGTGTGGAACAGATGTCCAGTTAGTGTTTGTTTGGGTTTTCTGAATCGGTTGTCAGTGCTTGGCATATGATGTTCTTCTCATATAATTTCTTTTTATATGTCTTGTGGTGATTGAGAAGACCCGGTGTTCTGGTAGGAAAGGACAGAGAAAGTATTTGAACAGGGAGTAGAAAGATAAGTCTTCCACCGCTTGCCCTTAGGCCGACCATGTAAATCACTACGTTGCAGGGTTTCTCAGTTTGGTGGTAGTGACTGGATTTTTTAAATTGGAAGTTTTGGAAGCAAATCTGGAAAATATTGAATGGTCACAGTATTTCTTAAATTACAGATCCTTTTCCCCCCTTGTCTTGGATTCCCATTATCTTTGGATCCTCTGTCCCTTCCCCCTTCTTTCTTTTCTCTCCTTTCTCTTTCCTTCCTTTCCATACCATGACTTTTGGGCCTGAGGTATTTCCTATATTGCAGGCATTGTGTGCATAAATTATGTTGTAAAGATGCCATTTCAATTGCAATCTAGTCAAGACCAAACTAGAAAAGATACTGAGAACTCATGGCAATTGATGTGTGAAGAGATAGTTTTATAACACTTATATTTTGGATTTTGGTAATACAACACAATAAAATATATATTTTGGTAAAATATAACACAATAAAGTAGAAACTAAACTCTGTAAGGTCCAGAGAGTCCTATTTCTGTATATTGGAGCACATTTATACAGGGGAGCTGACAACCTGATATATGAAGCTGTGAAACCCTTAAACACCAAAGATCATTTATACCATGGTCCTCCTAAAGAGTGTCATTTGATTCTGGAAGTTATTTTTACTTGGCCATAGTCCTTTGCCCTGACCTTATGGTTCTTGTTTAGGATGGGATCTTTAAGATGAGTCTTTCTCCGGATGGGATGCTTCTTGCCGCCATTCATTTCTCAGGGAAACTGAGCATCTGGGCCATTCCATCTTTGAAGCAACAAGGGGAATGGAATCAAAACGAGCAGGTATGTCTCTTGTTGGTTATTCTTGTTGGTATTTTCTTACGGATGAGTACTGACAGTACTCATTTCACTTTGTTATTTTCCTATAGCACAAACTATATTGTGATTCTGAAGCTGTTCTGTTCTTTAGTTAAATTATATTAATACTGTGGGGCCAATTAAGAATAGACTGCTACCACTTACTGGTTTTAATGTGTAGTGCAGTATGCCCTGTATACTGATTGTGGTCATTGAAATGAACTGTTTTTTTTTTTTCTTTTTTTTTTTCCTCTTTCACATTCCAAAAATACAGAATGGAGATGTTAAAATTTAAAAAAATCAGCATGATCAAGCATATGGGGGAGGGGGAATCAAATCCTAAAACAGTTACAGTTCTTCCCAAATCCTTAGTTTTAGTCACATGGGGCTTACTGAGGGCTTTCAGAGAGTTACCTTGTCTTCATTCAAAGGTAAGTAGCTCAGATATAAAGATAAGGACTCTATGATTTTTAGTGTCTTGAAATGAGAAGTTTTTTTGGTTTTTTTGTTTTTTTTTTTGAGAGGTTTTTGCTACAGGGCATGTGCACTTGCCGGACAGAGAGAGACAGAGAGACAGAAAGTGAGAAATCACCCCCTAGGGGGGATGGCCACGCCACAATCCCTTCTCCTCCGTTCTCTCGGGATCTTGGGCATGCACACACACATGCCCAGAATGTTTTAAGCCACCGGTTCCGGGACACGAACCATGGTCAACTACATAGTCATTACGCTAACTGCTGGTCCCTTGAAATAAGAAGTTTTAAAAATTAGATGCCTTTGTTGTTTAGTTATGGTAGAATCAACATTATTATAATTTAAATTTACAAGGAATAGATAAGCTTTGCTTAAAGCCATATATTATGGTAGTATGAAGGTTCAGTGAAAATTTTTCCTCAACTGGATATAGCTTATGTTATAAATCTTTTATTCTAATGCATTTCATCACTTTAAGGATTAATTCTCCTTTCCTCTCTGCCCCATTTTCCTATTGGTATATCTAGCTTTCTCATTCTAAGACTGGAGCATGTTTCCTGAATGATCTGAATGGACCAATGTCACATTAAGAGAATCATTAATAAGCAAACATTTTATTTTGAGAATTGCAGAGGAAAAGAGAAAGTGACTCTGCATTTTTTTACTCTATCATAGATTTAAATTTATTTGTTTTAGCTGTTTTTTGTTTGTTTTATGCAAGCTTTAGGAAAGTTCTTCCCACCCTGCTCCTCCAGTTCCCATTCACCTTCAATTTAATATGGTCTCTGTATTGAGCTGGTGGCCCTCGTATTAAATTGACTGAGAGGGTAGCACTCTCTCACCTTTGGATCTTGAGTGGAAGAGGTGCTTCTCAGTCTGCAACCTCAGTAGCTAAAGACAAGGGACATCATTTCTCTCTGCTCTGAAATTACAAGCAAGCTGACTTACTTCTTCTCTTTAGAAGTGGAGTAAATCGACTCTCAGAATAGTTAAATGGATTCAGGCAGCTGTGTCAGGAAGCCGGCAGGTAAAGAAGTAGCTGGGGATGAGAGTGTGGGCCGATTTGTAAGGCAGCATTTCATATGACTTATACTTCCTAAGACATAGTCCATGAGTTCTGTTTAACATCCATGCCCAAAGTAGGGACATCATTTAGATAATTGACTCACAAGACGCTTTGTATTTGTCATGGTTATCAATATGTGGTGATGAATAATAATAATAATAATAATAATAATAATAATATAGTGTTCTTTTGAAAATACATGGGCAGTGTTAGGGTGGCTGTATCCCTCATGCCCTATTGCATGGTTCAAGTCCTGGACCCAGTGGTTTGAAAATCATGCTGGGCATGTGTGCATGCATGTGCAGACTCCCGCGAGAGGAGAATGGAGGAGAGAGGACTGTGGCAAGGTCATCACCCTCTGGGAAGTGATTTCCTGCTTTCTGTCTCTCTCTGTTGCTCTCTGGCTAGCACCTGAACCCTATATCAAAATAAGAAAAAAAAGCAAAAAACAGCCACCACCTAAAAATTTAAAAAGAGGGAACCAGCAGTTTGCGTAATGGCTATGTCGCTGGACTCCCACGTAGTCGACCGCGATTCGTGTCCCGGACCCAGTGGCTTAAAACTCACGCCGGGCGCATGTGCGTGCGTGCCCAAGATCTCGAGAGGAGAATGGAGGAGAAGGGATTGCAGCGTGGCCATCCCCCCTGGGGGGTGATTTCTCGCTTTCTGTCTCTCTGTCTCTCTTTGTCTGTCTGGCGAGCGCATGCACCCTATAGCAAAAACCTCTCCAAAAAAAAAAAAAATTAAAAGAAAATTGGAAACCTTGGAATGAGGGTAAATACTTCAGCAGGTTGAAATATGTAATCAGAAAAGTAATGGAACAGGGAAGGAAGGGGCTTCAAAAATAGAAAAAGTGGCACTTGGTTGGAAGAGATGAGTTGAGACTTGAAGTTTGCCTCTAGCCAGGCCTCAGTGAGAGTCTCTGAGGAGAAGCTCCCTGACAGTTTGCAGGCAGCTCCTCAGGGACTGCCGTGGCTTACTGTGCACACCCACCTCCTGTGGCGCTGACACCGAACTCCCCCACCTGCCCATGGGGAGAGCAGGAGAGCGTTTGTGTTTTAAGTCAATCTTTCAGTCAGAAGAGGGCAGCAGCTTGATCCTACACTAGTTGTATCCCTTATTACAAATTTGTACACTTTCAGGGTTATATGTCAGTTTCTCCTGGTTTGGTGGTATGCATTGTTTCTTTGAATAAACCGAGTAAGCTGGAGAAGTTGTTCTGAAGCACGTAAAACTGAAACCCGTGGAACCCATGGACCCAGTTGTAACCACCAAGGACATTGCACAGGTTGTGATGCCCCTTGCTGAGCGGACGGTGGCTCGGCTGTAGTCCCTGAGCCTGATCCTGCTTTCATGCCATTCCCACTGCCGCTCCATAGTCTGCCTTTCCGACGTGGGCACATCCCAGGCCTGTCACTGCCAGGCCACCCTTTTCACGCTATTCTTCCTACACAGAGAGGTTGTGGCAGGGTGGAACAGGCTGTATTCTCAGACCTCACTTAGTTTTAGCCTCCAAAGAAGTATTGATCCAAAGTTAGGAACATGGAAGGCATTTCATTTTATCCTCTTTTTTTCCCCTATAAAATTCTAAAGTTGTGGTCCAAATGCCAACTTCTCTGTTTCTCTGTCACCTCTTCTGTTGTGGTCATTAAGTTGGCTTACTGTCCTCCCCGCCCTCTACTTTCCGCACTTCATTTTATCATAAACACCTTTAAAAGGCTCCAGCCTCTTCCCACTCTCTCTGGTTTCTTCCAGTACACTTGTACGGTTTGGTAGGGTGAAGGCGCAGGTATGGCGTGTTCTTGTAGCTTTTACAAAGTGTTCTCTGATAATGACGGTAGTTATTACTTCATGAGCACTTAGTTCTAGAGTTACACAGCAAGTCAGCAGTAGAGCTGAGATTTGATTTCTTAACTCTCTGACTCTGATGTCTGTTACTTTTTCCATGACCATGTAGGAAAAGAAATACATTAGGAAATGAAAGAAAGGCAGAAGGCAAACTTTTTCGTCTAGTGAATGCCAGCATGTCCTACACACACTTTGTGCCCTTACTTGGTGTGTCATTAGTTAGTTTGGTAACGCTCTGCTATTTGAACCATCGGGTTCGTATGTCATAGGTTAGGAAGACAGGAAACACCCCTTATGATTGCTAATTGTCTACACTGACTGCTTTCATTTGCTGATTTATAAAATCAAAGCGACTAGATTTTTTTCCTCAGAGATGTACTATACATTTATTCTAATAGACTCAACACTAGAGCAAGTTAGTATATATCAGGTACCAGAATAAATAACAGAAGCCTTCTCATTGGTTAAAAATCTCGTTTTTTTTTTGAGAGGTTTTTTTCTCTATAGGGCGCATGTGCTCGCCACAGACAGAGAGAGACATAGAGACAGAAAGTGAGAAATCACCCCCCAGGGGGGATGGTCACGCCGCAGTCCCTTCACCTCCATTCTCCTCTCGGAATCCTGGGCATGCACGCACACGCGCCCGGCATGAGTTCTACGCTACCAGGTCCGGGACGCGAACCGTGGTCAACTACGTGGGAGTCCAGCGACATAGCCATTACACTAACTGCTGGTTCCCAAAATCTATTTTTTTAACTTAGTAATTTTTTTTACATTTAATCACTGTGCATCATTACAGCATACTAAATGAATTTTCCCATCATGAGTACACTGTATATTGGTTCAGTCAAAGATACCACCATACGCATTATAATCAACACAGTTTTTTCCATTTTGAGTCCCTTAACTGTTTTGCTTCTTTCTTCCTCTTGATTCCCTCCCTCTCACCCCCCACCCCCATTTCTTGCCCTCCTCCCACACTGTCTCCAGCATCACCATTGCTCTCCATGTTTAGACCTCCCAGTCTTTCAGTTTCTGTCATGGAGGGCCGGCATTCGGTATATGTTGAGTAGGAACGTGCAGTGCCTCTCTTTCATAGTCTGGCTTGCTTTGCTCAGCAGTAAATCTCCCATATTCATCCACTTTCTCTCAGATGCCAGGGTCTTGTTGCTTTGTTATGGCCGAGTAACATTCCATAGTGTGTATGTTCCACACTTTTTCAGTCTGTTCATCTGTTCATGGATATTCAGGTTAGTTCTATGTCTTAGTAACTATGAATAATGCTGTAATAAACATGGATGTACAAGTGTTTTCCTGATTGAGCGAAAAGTTTTCCTGTCCTTTGGGCAGATACCCAGGAGTGGAATTGCTGGCTTATATGGTAGTTCTATTAGGAGGCCTTTAAGGAACCTCCATATTGTTATCCATAGTGGCTGTACTAATTTACATTCCCCCAAATCTAAAAAAATCGTTGGTAAACTCTTAGCTTTGTAGTAGACATCTAATGTGCCTGTGAGGGTGTGGGGTATGGGGTGGAGTGACTCTTGGTCCTGCAGGCGGAGTTTACATAGCCACACTCTGAGTCTTTCGCCTATCTAGAATTTCTAATTATATTCCATTAGGTGTTCCAGACTTTAGTGCATGAATTACTAAAATCTCATGTATCATGTAAGTACAGTAAAGTTTATGTGTAACAGTACTATATCCATAATAAGAAAATTGTAAAATAGTGAAATTCAACTATTATATTGAGTATCTACTGAGTAGGAAATATAAGTCACAGTTTTATCCTTAAGATGTCTATAGTCTTGCCAGAGAACTTACAAACAAGTGATTAAAATAGCATGTTAAGGGACCAGCAGACGGTATAATGGTTATGTCACTGAACTACCACGTAGTTGACCGCAGTTCGAGTCCTGGACTCAGTGACTTAAAACTCAAGCCAGGTATGTGTGTGTGTGTGTGTGCTCAAAATCCTGAGAGGAGAATGGAGGAGAAGGGATTGCAGCGTGGCCATCCTCCCTGGGGCATGATTTCTCACTTTCTTTCTCTCTCTCTCTCTTTTCTAGTGAGCACATGAGTTCTATAGCAAAAATCTCTCTCTATCTAAAAAAAACCAGCATGTTAATATTATAAAAAATAAATAAATAAATTCAGAGGAAAGTCATGTAATTCAGCTGGTAGTTTTGGGGAGGAGGATTGTTGGAAATCAGGAATATTTTTATAGTAAGGCTGGCTAGTTACAGATCAATTTTCATACTTTTTAGTGACAATAACCCTATTAAATGAATAATGTTTTTGTATCAATTTTAATAGATGGTAATAGTGTTAAAGGGGGTTAACTTGTTATTACTGAGTGTTGAATTAAGACTCATGTTGATTAAGGTCTTCTGAATCAGGGTAAGCCTTATTTCAGAGTATTTCTTACAGGGCTTACATTTAGAAGTATTGACTTGTATCTGGGCAAATCAGGCACTAGCATGTGATGTGAATGAAAGTGAAGAGTCTCTGTTGCCTTGCAGTGTACCTGAGTGACATCCTCAGGAGTCGTGAGGTTTATTATACGTAGATACCACAGAAATGTGCCACTGATGGTGAATGCGAGGTGTCACATTGCAGTTTGTCAAATACAGAGATGTGTACTTACCACTGGAATTTTTTTAATTGAAATCTTAAGACTCTGGACAATACTGAAACATCCACCCTTTTCTCATTCTTTTAGCAGTAGTGGAGTGAGCATGGCTCAGCCAGGTAGCGCAGAGCTTTGGTTCTCTTTATGGCTGCTCTAAGGAATGAGTGGGCAAAGCATTTAGTTTAAAATTGATTATATGGTGGGACCAGCAGTTAGCGTAATGACTATGTAGCTTGACTCCCATGTAGTCGACAGCGGTTCGAGTCCCGGACCCGGTGGCTTAAAACTCACGCCGGGCGCATGTGCATGCGTGCCCAAGATCCCGAGAGGGGAATGGAGGAGAAGGGATTGCGGCGTGGCCATCCCCCCTGGGGGGTATTTCTCGCTTTCTATCTCTCTGTCTCTTTCTGTCTGTCTGGCGAGTGCACGCGCCTTATGACAAAAAACCTCTCCGAAAAAAAATGGATTATATGGTAATGTGCCGTGTGGTAGGTTTATTATTTTACCTTAAAAGTTGCCTGAAAAGAAGCTAATGCTTCTGGTGCCCTCTATGACCTTAAGCCCCTTCAACAAAATTGTGAATTCGGCTCTTTAGGAGCTTTTTTGTCATGCAATTTGCCGCTTTATTAGTTTTCATAATCTGCTTTGTGTGATTGAGTATTTTCTCTGTAAAACTTAATGATTAAGTTAGTTGTGCAAGTGCCTATTCTGATTTACTTCTATCCAGTTTTGAGTTGATTAAATACTTCAGCTTTCATTGTCAATATGAAAATCCATCTGGTTAGAAATCTGTGAGTATTAAATTTTGTTCATGTCTGGAATATAGTAAAATTGCTTAAGTGACTTTCATTTCAAACATTCCCCATATGTGATGTTTATATCTTCATATCACATTTGGGGCTGTAGCTTTTACTCAGGAAGTTTTATTACTGCCCTATTTGTACTTCTTTGGGTCTAGAAAATGGGATGGAAACCTATCTTCTTCACCTTATTTTCTCTTTGACACAGTAGGTGTACTAATTTTGTTAAGTAGATGCATCAGTAAAGGAGAAGCGGAAAGATAGCGGTTTATATGATCAATCTCCTCTTGGGATCTTGGGCACACATGCACACGTGCCTGGCGTGTGTTTAAGCCACTGGGTCCAGGACTCAAACCGCAGTCGGCTACATGGGAGTTCAGCGACATAGCCTTATGCCAACTGCTGGTCCCTAAACTTAGAAATTTTCTACCTCTTTCCTTTCATAGTCTCAGACTACAATCATCTTTTTTCTACATCCAAGTCTTACTCAGTCTTGAAAGTATAGCTCATGTTTTCTTTGTATCTCTTGAATTCCCTTCGTCTTTCTCAAGCCCTATCCAATATTTTCTCTTCATCCTTTGAAGACCTGTAGCACTTTTATCTGTACCTGTCTTTGGGTAGTTATTGAATATGGCCTTGGGTTGTAGTTATTTACATTCATTTTCTAGCACTCTGTCTGCTTGAGTCTGGGGCTGCCTGCCATGTCTGAGTTTCCCCTCTGGTTCCCACAGTAAGTGCTTGGTATTCATCGACTGAAGACTGGAAGGACCTACACTTTTCAGCATGTGTAGGAAGGCTGGTACAGCGTAAGCTAACTACTCTATAGCTTAGACGGTCTATTTAGTGAGGGAATTCGGTGACTAGACCCAGCCAGGGTGGCACACTCTGGGTAAGATGCTGCTGAAGCCACATCGGAGGCCCAAGTTCAGTTCATGGCCCAATCTGAAGACTGGATGTGGTGGCTACAACCTCTGCGTCCCAGCTGCTAGAGAGGCTGAGGCAGGAAGATTGCAATACTGTGAGGCCCTGTCAAAAAAAAAGAGTTCAGCAAATTAAAAGATTGATTAATTTATTTCCTCGCTCAATTTTTTTTTTTAAGAGGTTTTTGCTGTAGGGTGCTTATGCTTGCCAGAAAGACAGAGAGAGACAAACAGAAAGTGAGAAATCACCCCCTAGGGGGAATGGCCATGCTGCAATCCCTTCTCCTCCATTCTCCTATTGGGATCTTGGGCACACACGCACACACACCTGGCGTGAGTTTAAGCCTCCAGGTCTGGGACTCAAACTGCGGTCGGCTACATGGAAATCAAGCGACATAGCCATTACACCAGTTGCTGGATCTGTTCCTCGCTCAGTATTTAACTACTGTGATAGATGGGCATTGTGATAGACCTGGGAATACAAGGGTGGCTATTAATGACAGAGTTCTGGATGCAGAAGAACAAGTCTTCACCTTACCTTTGAAACTGAATTTAGAGGAGACTGCTGTTATTTAAGTAATGTTCAAGGAACAGTCTAAGTGTCTGCAGACCTGGTTTCTAATTGACAACTACTATTTGTTCACGGTGCTCCTTCTAAGCATTAACTTTTTTTTTTTTTTTAGAATTATTTTATTTATTTATTATCATTATTTTCCAATGTGATCAGAGAGAGAGAGAGAGCGAGAGAGAGAGAGAAAGAGAGAGAGCAAGTCACCAGCTCTGGGACTTGAACTGTGTTAAACCATGTGGGAGTCCAGCGCCTTTAACCACCATGCTACCTGCCGGCCCCTCAGCATTAACTTGGATGAAGACAGGCATACTTGGAATTCTCAAAGCATTTATTGCCAGCGAGATTACTTCTTTTTAATTTTTTCTCAATATTCCTTATCAAATATTTTAAAAAGTTTATTTTTTCTAAGTGAGTAGTGAGTAGTGTCTGAGTGAGTAAATAAAAAAGAGAGAGAGAGAGAGTGGGGGAGGGGTAAGCACCCCAGCAGCGTGGTCACACTGCAGTGCCCCCTGGCTTCAGCCAGCCTGTATTGTAGGCATGTGTGCATATACCTAGAGGGCAGGGAGCTCCGTGATCACATCCTGGGGCATTCCCCGTGGACCCTGATTACCCCAGTGCGACCATCCATCCTGTTGGATTTTATTGTGGTCTGTACGTCCTTTAATGCACCCAAGGCTGAATCCTGAATGTTGTTCAAGAGCTTACAGCGGTAAGCCCTACATACCCACTGTGTGCTGAAGGGTGTCAGCAGGGAGGTGCACGCGCCACCTACATGTAGATGGTGGTGTGCATGTGTTGGAGCAGGTCAGGCACGGCTCTTGTTCAGAGACTTTGAAACATTCTAAAGTGCCTTATAAATGACCACAGAAGATGTTAATTTTATTAGTTATTTTCGGTAATATATACCTTACTATACTCTAATTTTTTGATATGCAGTCTTTATTTATGATTAAGTAAACCAGGACACTCTACTTTTTTTTAAAGGATTATTTTATTTATTTATTTATTCATTTATTCATTTTAATTTCAGAGAGAGAGAGAGAGAGAAAGCCACCAGGTTCAGGACTTGAACTGTGCTCGGCCATGTGGGAGTGTCTAGTGCCTTAAACACCATGCCACCTTCTGGTCCCCAGGACACTCTACTTTTTTCTCTTAGTATATAACAAGCCTTTGTGATAGCTATATTTCAGTTAAAATTTAAAGATTATATCTTCTGTTTTCAGGGAAAGCTCTGAGTGATGTAGCATAACAGTGGATAGCAGAGAATGTTCATGATAGAATGCATGTATGACGAGAGAGAAGGGAGAGGAAGAGCCCCTCTGCAGGGTCTGGCCATGCTGTGGTCACCTCCCGCCAGTCCTCCAGCTCTGTGTCTTGGGCACCTGTGTACATGGGCTGTGTGCCTTAGGCTGACCAGGCCAGACTTGGAACTAGAACTGCAGTTGCCAGGTGGGCTCCACGGTTTCTTGAGAAGTGCATTACTGCCGTGCCATGGAGCCAGCCTTTATTTTCCCTCCCACCCCCGCTCTTTAAGTTTATGTACTTCGTGAGTGCAAGAGATGGAGAGAGATGTAGCACTGTCGAAGTGTCTTGACACTGCAGTCTACCCCCGGGTTTTAGATAGTCCCGTATCGTGCATGTCAGTGTACTCAGGGAGGCCTCAGGACACCAGCCGCCAGCCTTCCCAGGTCGGTCTGCCTTGCAGGACATCACACTTGACTGCCACCGTCCGGCCCAGAGCAGGGAGTTCTTTTATGTTAGGGAAA
>NW_006159501.1:3472802-3488189 GCF_000334495.1 Tupaia belangeri chinensis
AAGAGATATCTATTTTAATACCAATTAATAAATCGATAATGAAACATGTTTGCTATTTGTTATCAGCTGAAAAAAAGTATAGTAACACTATTTTTAGATTTAATGTTTCAAATAACCTAACCATTTTCCCCTGCTTATTCCCCATACTATTATAATTATGCTGATTAAATAAGGAACTGTGAGCCAAGAGGGTGTCTGGCAACGGCTTAATTGTATCTGTTTTGTGGTATTTGAGATCTACTGATGTGGTGTCTGGTCGCTAAGGTGGACGTGGCACTGTGTTGCCATGAGATGATGGTATTAATGGAGTCAAGCTGAGGACTGTGTGGCTGTGTTGTTCTACACAGTACATTGTTAGTCCTGGAGAGTTAGAAATAGGAGGTCCCATGGAGGCTGCATAGTCCATCTCAGAGCTGTGAAGACCAGACCTGGAGTGGTTGCCCGGTTTATAAGTGCAGGGCTGGGACTTGTTCACATCCGCCCAGGGACCACTCACAACAGCCTTGCTGTGCTTCCTCCCGGTGGGGAGGTGTGTGCGAGTGAGGCTGGGCACAGGGTGGGCTCTCGGGGACCTTGCCCTCATGTCTACTGCTTGACTACTCGCTATCTAGTGGTTCTCAAGCTTGCTATTTTCTTCATTAAATTGAATCCAGTACCTGCATGTGCACATTTCAGCTGTAAGAACGATTGCATTTCCAGACCATTACAGCAAGGAATAGATTTCAGGTAGTTGTGAATGAGAGAGCAAGGTTAAAGCATCATTTCTATATTTTATTTTTAAAAAAATTCCATAGTTTGATGATTTTCTCATCATTTTCTTACATAGTTGACTCTAGAAGTCATGTGTGTATTTCCCTTTTTCAGCCAGGATATGATGACCTTAATCCCGATTGGAGGCTCTCTACTGAGAAAAGAAAAAAAATTAAAGGTGAGTTGGGTGAAATATGTTAATTAAAACCTTAATAGACTCTTAATATTATATAATGTACTCTTTAAATGATACAGGAAGTCTCCGATACTTCTGTCTCCCTGGTGGAAACCCAGAGATCTGGAACTGAGACAGGGTCGCAGGTGCACCTTCTGGTGGTCGGGCTTTCCCAAGGCTGAGTCAGAGCCCGGGGTGTGCAGCAGCTGTCTCCTGCAGTCCAGCATTGAAGGGGCACCCTCATTCAAAGCTCTTAGCAAACCGCTTTACAGTGCTCCTGGGGAGACAGCTGAAAGGGACTCTTCAAAGGATAATCACTGAGTAGTTATCTTCTGGGGTGAGAGGTAATTAGGGTTAAGTAGGTGAGGTTTTTCTTTTATGTATCTCCATTTGTAAAAAATGGGGTATATATATATATCTATTACTTTTCTAAAGAGGAAAAAAATCAGTATTTACATTTAAATAAAAGTAATATTTAATTGGTATTAAAAACAAACATTACAAAAACTTTAAGGGTTACTTTGAGTTATTTACTTCTAGTATTTAACTAAGGGTCACTTTTTTTTAGGCGAGACTCTTCAAAATTAAACATCCCTGAGTTTTTAGGTATCTCCTTTAAAATCACAGATACAAGGTTCAAAATCTGTATTACAATATGATTTAGTTCACATTTAAAGAGGATTGAAAATTCGATTCACGGGGCTAGCAGGTGGCACCGTGGCTTAGGAGCTGGACTCCCACATGGCTGGCCTTGGTTCAAGTCCTGGACATGGTGGCTTGTTTTCTCACTTTCTCTCTTTCTCTTTCTCTCTTTCTTTCCCTCTCTCCTTCCCTACCTCTCTTGGGTGAGTACATGTGCCCTGTAGCAAATTAGAAAATAATAATAATAGTGAAATAAATGTAATTAAATCTTTAAAAAAATCTGATTTATTAATATCAAATTCTATGCTTTGTATTATTTGCTTTTGTTGAATTATAATCTAAAATATTCATTCAGAAACATTTCTGAGAAAAAAATAATGCTTTGTCAAAGCAGAAGTTAGAATCTGAGTTAAATGAGTTGCTTCTCTTCCTTCCCACTTTACACTTAGCAAGAAGCCCCAGGAACTCGGCTTTTCACATTTTCTTGGAATTTCTTATTTATATGGATTGTCTTAGGCTTACATTGGGAGAAATTATTGTTATGGTCTTTGTTTTTATTAAAATGAGTTATTCTCATGGTGCCAAACTCCAATTTAAAAAACTCTCCTTAGTCTAATATTGAAATATATTTTTAAATTTATGGTTTATGGTTATATGTATTACTTTTAAACCACATCATATCCTTTGTGGAATAGGTGAGGTTAGAACAAGTACGATAAAACGGTAATAAATATCATGGCATTTCCTTTTGAATGCCTCAGTTTAGTGAACCGTAATTTATTTTTGTCTCTAAAAATTTTTTACTGGCTAATGTTTCTCCTTCTCTGAGTAGTTATAAGTTTAAGAGGAAATCAGCACTGGAAACTATTAGGTCTTGAATTTTTCTAGAGGGGAATAATCTCCTTACGTGTCTGAAAGTGATAATAAGTACATTTCCCAAAGCTTTTAAAAATAATTATTTATTTAATTTTTTAATTATTATTTTTAATTTGCTATAGGGCACATGCGCTCATCAGAGAGTGAGAGCAAGAGCGAGTGAGAGAGAGAAGGCAAGTGGCTAGGTCTGGGATTCCAACCAAGGTCGGCCATGTGGAAGTCCAGTGCCTTAAAAAGCACACCACCTGCTGGCACCACCTTCCCAAACCTTTTATACCCTTTATTTATATGCACACTTTGAACACACCCACCTTTCAGCTTAACATTGACTATGGTGACAGTTAATTCTTTTGAGTATATTCTGAGGTATTTTGAGAGGAGGGACCTTAATTTGTAAGCTTTGGGTTTTGATTAACAATGGTTTGGATGTTTATTAAAAGAATTTTATGTCTCATGACCTGAGTAAAACCTCGAGTGATTTAGATTTTATTTTTCCCTTATTACATAAACATGCCTCTGCCCATGTAGTGTTTTTGTTTGTTTTAATTTTTTGGTGGTTTTTAGGTTTTTGCCATAGGGTGCATACATTCGCCAGAGAGAGACAGAGAGAGGGAATATGAGAAATCATCCCATTGGGGGTTGGCCATGCCACAATCCCTTCATTTTCCTGTCGGAACTTTGTGTATACATGCATGATTTTCCAGCCTCTGGGTCAGGGACTCAAACTGTGGTCAATGGTGTGGGAGTCAGTGCCTTAACCACCATACCAAATGATGGCCCAGTAGTGTTGGATTTTAAAGTGATTATTGTTTTAAGCCTGTTGTAATTGAATCCTATTCTCAGATGCACGTGGATTAACTTATTTTTCCTCGTCAGATAAAGAGTCCTTCTACCCGCTGGTAGATGTCAACTGGTGGGCAGACAGTGCAGTGATACTGGCTCGATGCTCTGGTGCTCTAACTGTTTCATCTGTGAAAACTTTGAAGAATTTACTGGGAAGATCTTGTGAGTGGTTTGAACCGTCACCTCAAGTCACTGCTACCCATGATGGGGGGTTTTTAAGTTTGGAGGTAAGGCTTTTGTCTTTTTTTGAGAGTAGACATGTATGTATGTCACCAAAAATCTAACTGTCAGGCTGATTATTTTAGTTGTCTCATAATGTTGTCATAAAAAACAACAATTCATGATTAGAATCAGATGTTGGTACAGTATTAAAAAAAAGTTTATCATTTAGTATATAAAACATTTGCATTAGAGGTGTATGAAGGAAATTTATAGTGATTTTTATCAATATCTTCCTCACTGAAATGATCAATCTAATTGTTCCTGGATATGTCATCTATAAATTTAGGATGGTACTATTACCTAAAAAATACAGTCTTTCATCAATTTCCATGGCATAGCAACTTAAAATTTTTAAGTTAAAATTTTTAGTTATTTTAATAGCAAAAAATTGTTTATCATGATAAAAGAGCCGAAAATAGAGGCTCGTTCTTTAAAGTTGTGTTATAATAATTTAAAATTCTTCTCTTATGTCTCTCACGGGTAATAATCTTCACTTCAGCAGTGAAGATTGATATAAATATTTTTTACTCCAACTTTTGTTACAAGTCTAAAGATGTTCTTTAAATAATGACTTTAAATGCAAACTAGCTCCGTTAAGTCTGGAGTGAAAGTTATCTTCAACACACAGGCTTTTAGAGTCAGAACTTAGTGTAGCTATTAAACACTAAAAGGTAAGGTAAGGGAGAGCTTTTCTCATGAAAATAAGTAAATACCTCATGGTCATTCTCTGAATAGATGAAAAAAAGATTAATCTTATTTTTCCACAGCAGATATAGAAATATTGAAAGTAAGAGAAATTGACATTCTCAACTTCTTTATTTCCCTAAAATAATTACCAACCATTATTAGACTATATTAGTAATGTACTGTTATTAAAATAGTCTTTAGTTTTGAATATTTGATGCTGTTGATGTTTAAGATGGGTCTTCAAAAAGTTCACGGAAAACACATAATATGGAAAAACTACAAATGTATTAAAGGTTTTTTTTTTTTTTTTGCACCGAAATAAGCAAATACTTTAATTCTGTTTCAGAAACTTTTTGAAGTCCTCTTATATCGTTTGTGATTTCGTTCTTTTAAATTCCATTGTTAATTTTAATCATGTGGTTGATGTGACAAATCAAACTAGAGCAGAATTAAAAATATATTTTGTTTCATTAACTGTAAAGATTGTTTTTGGTTCCTTACTCGTAATTTTATACCTCTGTCTTCAACTTAGTGTGAGATTAAGCTTGCCCCCAAACGGTCTCGTTTGGAGATCAGGGCTGGAGAAGAAGATGAAGGAGAAGAGGATTCTGACTCCGATCATGAGATATCTGCCAAGGCGCGGTACTTCGGTTATGTGAAACAAGGCCTTTACTTAGTGACTGAGATGGAGCGGTTCGCACCCCCCCGAAAACGCCCACGGACCATTACTAAGAACTACCGCCTTGTGAGCTTGCGCTCCACGACTCCAGAGGAGCTTTACCAGAGAAAGGTCAGTGCATCATGGTACTACCAAAGTTTGAAGGCATCAAGTTTTTGTTTTGTTTTTTTGAGAAAAAGCGAATTTTTCTATTTAAAAGGGAACTGTTGATTCCTTACATGGTAGAAATGTTGGTATTATAAAACTTGAAAATAATGCTAGTCTTTTTATCTGAGTAATCAAGATTAAAACAGTGGATAAGGGGGCCAGATAATGGCACTGTGGCCTTTAGCCTTCATGGGAAGCTTGTGGGTTCACATCCGGGTCCCACCATGAATATGCTGGCTCATACCCATGACTTGGGGTTGGCTGAGGCTGCATTGGATCATGGTGTCAAGACCCTGAAGCGAGTGCTGTTTCTGCTTCTCTCTCTCTTTCTTTCTCTCTCTTACTTTTCAAAGAAATTAAAAAGCAAAACAAACCCAGAAAACGATGGATAAATGTGAATTCACTTGGATTGGTTGTGCACTTGTGCCTTTGCCTGGTTTTCTTTTACCCTTCGTGTGGTCTTCAGCTCTCCTCTCCTCTGTGCTTGAGTGCAGCTGTCTATTCAGATCACAGACTGGGGAGGAAGAACAGGCCGGCTTTCTCGTCAGGCTGGCTTGGGAAGCCACCATAGCTTGTCTGATTGTGGGGAGTATTCCTTATTGGTGCTGCCCCTGCAGTGTCATGGGAGGAGCTCTGGACCAGGAGTTGGGCTATCCCACTGCTGTTCTTGGTTTTGCTTTCTTTACTATATAAGGAGCTTTTCAGCTTTTCTCTCACCTTTTGTAAAATATAAGGAATACCAGATCTACCTACTCCTCAGCATGTCCATGAACGTGCGCGTGTGTGTGTTTGTGTGTGTGTGTAGGAATTTGTAACATGCACGGGCCTAGTAGTCATTTTCATTCACGTGTCATCATAGCGACTGCAGATGATTTAGTAAGGTGACATTTCTGTTTCCATTTCCCTCTCTGCAGATTGAAAGCGAAGAGTATGAGGAAGCCTTGTCTCTGGCTCATACCTATGGCCTGGACACCGACCTCGTTTATCAGAGGCAGTGGAGGAAGTCAGCGGTCAACGTTGCTTCAATTCAGAATTACTTGGTCTGTGTAAACGTTTGGGGTCTGTGGTAAAGTTCATACTCTTGGAGTATCTTCTGTTGTAGAGCTGATTCATTTTAGTGTACTTTAGCCAATGAAGTATGCTTTTCTTACTTGGAAAAATTACCTTCTCAGGTTCTGTGGTCCCTGCAGCAGGACTTTGCCACCAGAAATTTGTGAACAAATACTTGTTGATAAGCCAGCCAGTTACTGGCATGCAGTTCTTTGAAAAGACCAAGGGCAGACTCCTTATTGGCCTGATCCTCTCCCTGACAGTACCACATTTACCCTTGTCACCTGCATTAGTCAGAGTCTAGTCAGGAGCTAGAAACCACACAGCAATTTGAACAGGGAAAATTTCAGTATGCGAAATTATTTTCTAGTAACCAGAGATGGACTGTAAAGGGATGAAGAGAACTTTAAGCAATATCCCAGGGACGAAGGAGCATACCCATGGAGGAAATGAACTTGGGAATGAGGCCTCCTGACCTAGACTGGGGGTTCAGCTCTCACTGGACAAGGAATGGTTGCAGCACATTGGATGGAGAAGTTCTCTGGGTGTCCTTGGACCAGGGCTGGGCCAATGTTGGCAATTAGGGAAATGTGGAATACATGGGAAAGCTATATTGCTCCTGCTAGAGTGCCTGAGACCCAGGATTGGAAGTCCAGAAACCCCAAGGACTGGCAAGCAGGAAACCCCCTGCCAGCATGCACTCAGCTGAAGGCAGGTAGACACATAAGGAACTGTGGTCAGGACTGGCAAGCAAGAGCTCCCTTTCCCTGTAGGTGGCCCAGCCTGAGCTTTCCTGTTAGGTGCCTGGGAGAGTCACAGGAAAGGAACCTGCCCAGGGCAGTCCCACTCATCCTAGTGGGAAGTCGTCCAGAGCAGGAGGAGGGGGAGTTAAGCACACTGCCACGTCCCCCATTCCTTGCTTGCTGCCAAGTCATAGGAGCAAGACCCAAAGCACATTGGGACTGGAAACCAGACCGTCTTCCTTTGCAGTGGCCCTCCGTTGGGTCCTAGTCATGCCGTAGTCCTCAGATCTTACATTCTCCATCCCATCAGGTCTTAGGCATGTGGGCTGTGCCTGCATGTCGTTGCCAGGGCTGGATTCGAATCCTGGTCAGTTGTGTGAGATTTGGCTTCTCCTGCATGACACTTAATTGCTGCCCTGTGGGCCAGAAATATTTAGAACTTCTGAACCTACCTGTAGAATGGAAATCTGCCTTTACATTTAGGAAGATTCTAGGGAATATTGGGAGGATTTCATGATAAATTTATGCGCATCAGTAATCACAAATAAATAACAGCCCAATCTGAAAAATTTGTAGGCAAGAAGATGCTTCAACCAAATAGGATGGTAAACTGCTAAGAATTAATATAGATAGGGGATCAGATAAGAGAGAATGTGAGAGAGAATGATGCAAAGGAAGAAGATAAAGTTGCATGTGTGTATTTTTTTTTCCCCAGAAAATAAAAAATGTGTATTATCTTTTTTGTGATTTAGGGCAGTCAACATTGCTTCAGTTCAGAGTTCATGAGTATACATATACCCGTTTACTCGTTTTCTCTCGAACACAGTAAAGGACAGTTTTGGTCCCTGAAGGAGCTGAGAGGTACTAGGAGAGTCAAAGCAAATTCACTTTTTAATGAAGGGAAATATTTAATTCAGTTAAAAAGTCAGCAGTGAAGAGTGAGAGTCGTGTGCTGGGGCTGCGAAGGGGTAGAGGAAAGGCATAAATGTAGCCTTTGCTATTAAGGAACTTACAAACTTATTAACGAGGCAGACTTCATGCTTAAGTATGTACAACTCTACAAGAAAATTTCATACAACCGCAGTTTTGCATTGAACATAGTCATCACTATAGACTTGGTAGAAAGGGAAAGCTCTATATAGTGAAGGTGTGTTGAGCAAGAATTGAGAAGGATTCAAAGTAGGCCTTTTAGAGTTAGAAAAGGGCATGCTTTTTTTTTTTCTTTTTTTTGTGTGTGTTTAATTTGATTTTTTCTTTAGAGAGACATAGGTATCCTTGACAAAGTCTTGCCATGCCGTGACCCTCCCCCAGCCTTCCAGCCAGGATCACAGGTGCACCCACAGACATGGTCAGGCCAGCCCAGGCTCAGAACCTGGGATCTCTCATATGGCTTTAGTGTTGTGCAGCATAGCTCCACCTCCTGTGCCACCATGGCCAGGCCAGGACGACATTCGTATTAGGACAAGTGGTGTGAGTAAATTGAATTACAGTGAGTGATTCACTAAGCCACTGACTAAATCTGTCAGCTCACTGCCGTATCCTCATGTCCTCAGTGCCTAGTACACAGGAGGTGCCCAGAAACCTGTTGATGGGTAAATTGGCTCTGCAAGTCAACCAGTTTGTTGGGGGCGGATACTTGAAAATAGTAAGCACTGGGAAATATGAATGCAAAGGTATATTGGTTTAGGTTCAGAAGGATGTTGAAAGCTTGTGATGACTTAAGCTCTACCTTATGCTAATGGGGAACATCATGGACTTTTGACTGTGAAGGTGCCGAGGAAGATGGTACAGAAGAGGCCTAGACTGAAGGAGAACAGGGTAGGAAAGCCTGCTGGGCCCAGGGACTTCTGCAGTGCCTCAGGTGTTGTGTGTTTGAGAATTTAGACTGGCATGCAGGCTGCAAATATGGAAAAGAAGAAATGACTTAGGAGACACTTGACTAAAGGAATGATACAGTGAAAAGTTTAAAGGACCATAGGATGTGAGATAAATCCTACCTAGAAGGCCTGCAGGTGGTGTGGAGGTTGGGGTGCTGGATCCCACGTGGTTTGTGTTGTGGTTTGAGTCCTAGACTTGTCATCTTGAGTATCATGTGGACACATGCGCAGAATCCCTGGAGGAGAGTGGAGGAGAGGGGATTATGGTGTGGCCATCCCCCCTGAGGGGTGGTTTCTCACTTGCTCTGTCTTTTGCTTGCTCTCTGGCAAGTGCACATGCCCTATAGGAAAAACTTAAAAAAAAAAATTCTTGAATTTGTAACCCTAACAGCTCTTTCTAGGAAGAGGGCAAAACAAGGATTTTAAATGGAGTCTAGGAAGCATTTGGGGGAAAGATATATGCCCTTGGTTTTTCCCAAAAACAATGTACCTAGATTTCTTATGATTAAGTTACTATCTTGCAATATATCTCATAGTCAGATAAACGCAGAGCCTTGATATGCTGTTACTCAAATTAGTTTGGTTTCAAGATTAAACATGCTTATTCCAGTAGGATATATCGTGTCTTGCCTTTCTGCCTTATTTTCTGGTATTTTTCTGCCAAATTGCAAACCAAAGGCAACTATAACAGGCTGGAAAGAGCTTTTCTGTTTTTATTATGTAAGAGTGCTGAGTTTTGTATTTCAGTGCAGCTCATCAGAGGAAAGAGAGAAAGCAGGTGGGATCACATTCCCAGCACCCAATTGTAATCACCTTCAGAGAAGTCTCTGTTACAGTGAGCTTCTTTAGCAACTACCTGTGGTCAAGTTCTTTTTGAGTTTATTTTTATTTTATTCCTATTTATGTGAGAGACAGAGAGACTAAACAAGAGAGAGAAAAAAGATTCAGGCACCCTCAACACCTTTTTCATGCTGTGATCTACCCCCGGTGTCAGCCAGCCTGACATAGGTGCCTGGGGCACATGCACCCAGCGTGTGCAGGGAGACGTCTGGGACACGAGCTTGGACCTTCCTCTATGGGTTCAGCATTGCAGAGCATTACATAACTGCGGTATCACTGCTGTGTCACCGTTGCCAGCCCCTGTTGTTGCAGAAAGATAGATGCCGAGGAATGGAAATGGCACTCAGGAGAGAAAGGAGAACTTTTTATTACGTCGGCAGGCATGGAGGAGTTAAATACTCTGGATCTCTGGTCCCGGCTGAGAGTTGGACACAGTCTTTGTGGGTGAATTGGGGAGGGGCAGTTTCAGCACACTTGGAGTGTCCTATCAGGGAAGGAGCTCAGCGTCTGCTCTCATACAGAGCTGGCAGAGAAGCAGGGGATCCAACATGCCCAAGGCCTCTGGCCACTCAACAGTTCAGGAGAGGGGCAGCTAGCTTGCATTGAACATAGTCATCACTATAGTTTTCTGGGAACAGAAAACCCAGGCAACTATCAGCCCTGGGTTGCTTCAAGGTTGTTCACAAGTTCCTCCATATCAGAACAGAAGGTTCAGGCAGTTATCAGCCTTGGGTTGCTCCACTGTGGCCAGATTCTTAAGTAACTAAAACAGAAGGCTCTTCAAAAAGTTCATGGAAAATGTGCATTACAGAAAAACAACACGTGGATTTCTAAATTTTTTTGGTCACAAAATAAACTTGTATTTTAATTTTGTGAAGGTTGCTAGTACTTGAGGGGTAACTTTATCATTCTAGAAGGCAGTTGTCAGATATTGCAAGATGTCGTGGGTTCTTATTAATACCTCCGTTTTTGATTTTCTTTGTATCTAGAGTAAAATAAAGAAGCGATCCTGGGTTCTCCATGAGTGTTTGGAAAGAGTTCCTGAAAACGTGGATGCTGCGAAAGAACTACTTCAGTATGGATTGAAAGGCACAGACCTGGAGGCTCTGCTAGCCATAGGGAGAGGGGCAGATGATGGCAGGTTGGTTCTAGAAAAGTCTGGACTCACAGCAAGGGTGACTGTGAAAACTTCTAAGCCGAGACTCTGGTCCCAGATACACGTTTCTTTTTCTAAGTTACTCTGTAATGTTACTCTGCGTTTGATCAGTGCTTTCTCATCTGAGGTCTCAGCTTTCTTTCCTTTAGGAAAACTTGTTTGTCTGCGATAGCTTGAGCTCAGGGAACGTCCATTTCTGCCAGCACTTGTTTTTATGCTGGCTATTCCCAGCTGGGCTCAAGGCCCTTACCTGGCTGGCCTCCTAGTTAGGTGAACCACCTTGGGCAAGTCTGAGCTTCACTTTTCCTTTGTGCAGGGTCAGACCTTCACAATTTCTGGGAGTGTTTGAATTATGTATCTTGTGGGACCAGCAGATGATGTGGTAACTGAGGTGGCTGGATCCCACTTGGCTGGCTGCATGGTTTGAATTCCAGACTCCATGGTTTGACAGTCACACTGGTGCATGTGTGTGCCCCAAATCCCAAGAGGAGAATGGAGGAGAAGGGATTGTGACATTACCATCCCCTCGGGGGGGAGGGGGTGTTTTCTCATGTTTTTTTCACTTTTTTTCTCTGGCGAGCTCATGTGCCCTTTAGCAAAAACTAAAATAAAAATAAAAAAATAATTTGTATCTTGTGAGAGCACGTCATAAACTTTTTTTTTTAGGAGAGGTTTTTGCTATAGGGTGCGTGCGCTTGCCAGACAGACAGAGAGAGACATAGAGACAGAAAGTGAGAAATCACCCCCCCGGGGGGATGGCCACGCCACAATCCCTTCTCCTCCATTCTCCTCTCGGGATCTTGGGCACACATGCACACGCGCCCAGCGTGAGCTTAAGCCACCGGGTCCGGGACTCGAACCGCGGTCGACCATGTGGGAGTCCAGCAACATAGCGCTAACTGCTCCCAGCATGTCATAAACTTTTAAACACCACTCAAATGTCAGTTGATAATGATAGTTATAAAGTTATTTGATAAAACCATTGTTCATGGGACATTTGGAATTTTTTTAAGGAATGTTTATTGGTTTATTGAGAGAAAGAGTGCCTGAGGAGCTGAAGCCAGAGGTGCGTCAGCGCACGAACTTCTTTTGAGATAAAATTGTGATAGTATTTGTGAGAAATGAGTAATTTAAATGCGACTGACATTTATTACCTCTTTAAGACCTTAATTAGAAGTGATTCAAATAGTAAACTCTCTGGGCAACACTTTCTTCATAGGCTGTTTTACGCTGAGTACTTGTTACCCTACGCGTTTTCCTCAGTGGTTTCTATCTGTCACAGTTACTGATGACTTTCTGGTTAGCCTATTGATGTAATGACCGAACCATTTTGCCTACAGTGGCAAAGTTTTCTTTTAAATAATTAATTGTTTCTGTGGAAATCAACTTCATAATGGAAACAGTCAAAATAGAAGAAACAGCTTTTCACTACCTGCAATGAAACTTAAGTAAATTTTTTTTTTTGTTATTTTTTATTTTCCTTTCAGATTTACATTGCCTGGTGAAGTAGACATTGATGGTGTCTCCTATGAGGAGCTTTCACAACCTGCTGAAGAGCCTGCCAAGAATAAAAAAGAAAAAGAGCTGAAGAAGAGACGAGAACTACTTAAATTAGTGAACTTTTCAAAGTAAATGATTTATTACTGTTCCTTTGGGGGGTTTTTTTTTTTTTTTTCCCTATAGGGCGCGTTTCATAAAGACAGAGAGAGATAGAAAGCGAGAAATCACCCCCCCCCCCAAGGGGGTTGGCCACGCTGCAATCCCTTCTCCATTCTCTTCTTGGGATCTTGGGCATGCACACACATGTGACTGGCATGAGTTTAAGCCACTGGGTCTGGGACTCGAATTGCAGTTGACCACATAGGAGTCCAGTGACATAGCCATTATGCCAACTGCTAATCCCTCCTTTGGTAATTTCTGTAAAATAACTAGTCACTTCAGTTTTTTTTTTCCCCTCTCTCCAAAGGGTATACATGGACAAGGTGGGGAGAGAAACAGAAAGAAAGTACAGGGCCTGGTCACATTGAAATCCTTTTTTCCCCTTCCATTTCTTCATCCTGTCAGGATCCTGGGCATATGTGCATGTGCCCAGTGTGTTTCTAATCCACTGGGGTCAAGATTTGAACCATGGTCATCCAGGTGGGCTCTGGCTCTCCCTGTACAGTGCTCAGCTAATGAGGGGCTGGTCCTCAGTGTGATCTTTTTTTTTTAAAGAGATTTGTGCTTTAGGGCATGTGGACTTGACAGAGAGACAGAAAGCAAAAAATCACCTCCTGGGGGGGATAGCCCCACCACAGTCCCTTCACCTCCATTATCTTCTTGAGATTTTGGTCATGCACACGCACACACCCAGCATGAGTTTAAGCTGCTGGGTCCTGGACTCGGAGTTGAGCAATATAACCATTTCGCCATCTGCTGGTCCCCAGTGTGATCTTTATTAGTGATAATTACTCTAAATTATTTTGGACATACATTTAAGTTAAATGTAGTACATGTTATTTTACATTTGTGCTTTTGTGTACTGTTCCTTGGGTTTTGAGCTCAGTGGAATGTTACCATTTTTCATTCTATTTGAACTAACATAGAAATGTACTTCTGTGTCACCGTAAGTGGTCTAATGCAGTTATTCAACACAGGTTGACGCTGGAACAAAAGGAACTTTGCCGTTGTAGACTGAAATTATTAACCTACTTAGATCGACTTGCAACATATGAGGTAAGGAATAATTATTCATAATTTGGTACTCAAAGCAATTATGTTCATTTAATCTGTCATTATGAATGCTATTGCTGCCCCAATATTTGATACTCTCATTCTTTAGAACTATTCAGATGGGAAAACTGAATTTCTCACAGAAGCAGTTTCTCTTGTATATTAGTTTTGGTAAAAATTAGAGATTGTGAGAGGCCAGAAATTGTTTTGTTAGATAAGGAATAGGAGCATGCTAGCAATTTCAGAGCATCTGCCTTTTCTATATTTATAATCTTTTTTACTTAGTTTTGTTTTATGTTTTGATTTTTCAGATAGTGGCATATAGCTATTTCCAATACGAAGTTACAATATACACTGTTTTAATAATCTTTTTTTGGAGAGGTTTTTGCTATAAGGCGCATGTGCTCACCAGAAAGACAGAGAAAAACAGAGAGACAGAAAGCAAGAAATCACCACCCAGGAGAGAAAGCCATGCTGCAATCCCTTCCCCTCCATTCTCCTCTCGGGATCTTGGGCACGCACACACATGCACCTGGTGTGAGTTTAAGCCACTGGGTCCAGGACTCAAACCTTGGTGTAGACTATGTGGGAGTCCAACGACATAGCCATTATGCCAACTGCTGGTCCCCACTGTTTTAATAATCTTGATATGACTATTTCTTGTTAGTTCCAAATATTATGGAAATGTTTAGAACTTCTGATGCTGTAGACAAATCCAAAAGCCTTTGGTTCCCTACCCTGCTAATATAATTGAAATGTTTTTTTTTTTTTTTTTAAATAGTGAAGGAGACTATTAGGAAACACTAGTAATGAGTATATCATTTCATGCAAACTAGTTTTGAAAAATTCCTAATAGTTTTAATTATAGCTACAGTTAGTTTGGTTGGTGGGTGGTCGTGTTATTTTTAAATGTGTCATCGTAGTACGTCTGAGTTCTGTAATACTTCGAGGTGCTAGAGGGTACTGTCAGGAGGGCATAGAATGGAACCTCTATAAAGTTAGAGGTTCTATCTTGCTTGCTGATACACCTCCAGAACTCAGAATGGCACCTGGCTCATTGAGGAACACAGTAAGTTCTTATTGAAAAAACCAATAGGCAAAGAATACCTTAAAAAAATCAGCATATTTGTTCAGCACTATTTGTCAGTCATCATCTTGCATATTTTACTCAGATTATGTCTCAACAGTCTTTTGAAGCTATACTATTATCTTCAGTTTTGTGGCTATAAAAACAGCCTTAAAAGAGTGAGGTAATTTGTCTAAATAAATAGGAAGCCAGGACCTCTAACCAAGTCTCTGTGACTAGTAGCCTGTTTCAGTGTGTGCTGTGTAAAGGCCTGCTGCTGTGTAAGAAGGCGTGCTCTCGACCAGGTGAGCTCGTTGAGGTTGCTGGACCATAGGCTATGGCGTGGGGGGCTGGGCTGGCACGGAAGCAAGTAGGGAGATATGGTTGAATAGTTAGTGACCATATTTGGGAAGGTCTCATGCTGTGTGGAGAACTGAGCTGAATTTTAGTCAGAGGTTGATAAGAGTTTATAAAATAATGGAAAATGGCTGCAGTCAAAATGGGCTGTTGGCAGCTTTCAAGAAACTATATAGTGAAAGGGAAGTGGAAGTGGTGGTCATGAGAGGGGTGTGTCAGGGTTGTTTTCATAATGCAAAGAAGGAATATTTTATGCTAGTGGAATAAACCAGTTGAGAAGTGAGGTGACTTCATGGAACAGAAGAAGGGGTTCGAGTATAGCAGTGGGGTAGAACTGGGATCTAGAGCATGGCTGCAGTATAGAGACATTTTCAGGAGCAGCTATTTGTTTCTGCTCTAACCAGAAGGAAGATTGATTTCGTACAGTTGTAGGTAGATTTGTAGTTTTGGGGGGATGGGAAAATTAGAGAAACTTCCCACCTACTAGTCAATTAAACAAAGCAAGGGTTTCTGCTGAGAGTGGGGCTGAGGATAGAATGAGGGATGTCTGGAAAGAGGGAAAGGA
>NW_006159501.1:3488689-3498102 GCF_000334495.1 Tupaia belangeri chinensis
AAAGGATTGTAAAGAAAGTTACTGAAAGAAACCAGGAGACAGCTTCTTAGGGAAACATAGCATTGAGAGACAGCATAGCATATGTACTTGAATTTAGTCATCTTGAGTTTATCCGTTTTTGGCTTTTAATTATAAAAACTTTCCAACATTTGTAAATGTATAGGGAATAGTATGATGAAGTCTGACATACTCATGACTCAGCTTCAACCATTTGTACTCGCCAATCTTGTATAATACCTTCTATTCTTCACTTTGCTACTCTTGTCTTTTTCACTTAGGAATTTTAAAAGCATATCCTAGATAGATGCCTTATTATTTTACCCATAAGTACTTAAATACTTAATCTCTAATTGATAAGGACTTAAAACACATAACCACAATGATGCTTTTTATTTACTTATTTATTTGGAGAAATTTTTGCTATAGGGTAGTGTGCTCACCAGAGAAATGGAGAGAGACAGAAAGAAAGCGAGAAATCACTCCCCACGGGAATGGCTGTGCCACCATCCCTTTTTCTCCATTCTCCTCTCGGGATTTTGGGCATGTATACACATGTGTCCTGCGTGAGTTTCAAGCCTTCAGGCCCAGGAGTGGGAGTCTAGTGACATAACCATTACTCCACCATCTCCTGGTCCCCACAATGATATTATTATTTCTAATAAAATTTGTAGTAATTCCCTAATGACCTCTGATTCCTATTTCATGTTTAGATTTCCCTGGAGCCTCACAAATGCAGTTATTTATTTATTTATTTTAACAGTTTGTTTATTTACTTTTTTTTTTTTTTGAGGTGTGCTATAGAGTTCATGTGCTTGCCAGAGTGATAGAGACAGACAGACAGTGAGAAATCACCCCCCCGGGGCAATGTGGCTACCGGAATCCCTTCTCCATTCTCCTCTCAGGATCTTGGGCACACACACACACACATACTCAGCGTGAGTTTAAGCCACAGAGTCTGGCACTCGAACCACAGTTGACTACATGGGAGTCCAGCGACATAGCCATTATGCCAACTTCTGGTCCCAACAGTTGGTTTAAATTATTATAGAATCCAGACAAGGTTGAAAGTAAATGAGAAACTTGAAATAAAAATGGGAATTGTCAGTGTGGTTTCATTATATTTCTCCTATGATTTGATAGCTTGTGTCCAAAGGTCATAGTCGGGTTTGAGCTGCCAGGATGAGGAATTATGGGGATGCCAGCTGGGAGGTGAGTAGGAAGAGTGAAGCCAGTGGCACAGTGTTGGGTGCTCGCCCCCACGATGTCCCTGAGAGTGCCTTTTGGTGAGATGGAGGTCCAGGGTTTGGTCAGGAATGTCTTACTGAGATGAATAGCGGCAATGATGAAGGAGCCAAGGAACAGAGAGTGTGCGTTCTTACTTGGTTTCCACGAGTGTACATTAAATTGCTTTTCCCTCTCTTCTCTGACTGTTCCTTCCACTACTTCTCAGGTGCAGATTCCCTTTTCTCACTCATCCTTTACATGATGTTGCTCCTCAAGGCTCCTTTCAACTGATTCTACTTCATCTCTCTTGGAATCATGCTCTTTCTGCTTTAATAACTCTACATCGTTTATCTCTGACTTAAATCTTGGTGCAAAATTCCTGACCTGTATGTCTGCCTGATAACTGGGTAGCTCTTTTTACATGTTCTTCAGTTCCAAACTCAACGTGGCTACGAGGAGACTTCATAGTGCTCCAGCCCTCCTCCCTCAGCTCCTCCATATCTCTTCATTCTTCTTTCTTTCCTATCTCAGTAAATTACTTCAGCAGATATATATTGGTTGTTACGTGAAAGGCAGTGTGCCGGGATTCTGGGCTCTGCATCAAACATGGCAGAAATGAGCCGTAAGTCATTTGTTATACTGAGCTAACTGCTTTTCCTGCCTAATGTTTTAGCACGTGGCCACTTCCAGGAAGCCTGTCCTGTCCTCTTAGAACTAGTTGTGGCACCTGTTCCTGTTTGCCTTCCCGACTAGATTGTATGTTACTTGGAGGACAGTTTACGTGTGTGTTTAGCGTATCACCAGTGCCTCTCCTTAGTGCCCTGACCACATAGTGGACACTCAGTAAATATTTGTTGAATGCATGAATAGTTCGATCTTCACTTTTCATAGATCACTAGCGGTAGTGAAACGAGTATGAAGTTCTCATACAGAGGGGGCAGGTGCTCGTCACACACAGCCAGGTGTAACTGTTGCGCATTTATTTTTACCAGGTGGTTGATTTCAGTTGTCCTATTACAATTTAATTTTTACTGCCTATTTCATTTATGTCTGTATTTAAATTAACAGCATTTGTAAATATGATCCTTTTCAAAATAAAAGCAAGAATGCAGATGTAGTACTTTAGCTAACAGCTGATATTTGAAATTAATTCATTCTAGCTTTATTAAGGCAGGCAGAGTTGTAAAAGTTATTATTTTCTTGTGGCCAATATTTAAAAGTCTTTTCATTAAATCACTTATTTCCCCTCAGGAAATCCTAGGTGTGCCTCATGCATCTGAACAGAGATATGATGCTGAATTCTTTAAGAAGTTCAGAAATCAGAATATAGTTCTCTCGGCAAGAACTTATGCACGGGTAATTTCTTTTTTGTAAATAAAATAATTATGATTATTAACACTCTATAAATCTCTGAGCTGTGCAGTTAATATTATTGCATGCATCTCCAATTCCATTTCTTTTTATTGTTGTAACTTTAGTATGTGTAAAAAACAGAATTTATTTTAAAATTTTCTATTTATTCTAAGTTTCAATGACAAGTCATTTTTGTAGCGTTAGACTGACAGACATAATATGGGCTAGGAAAATTCTGGAAAATTTTAAAACACTTCATATCAGAACCATATAAAAGTCCATTTTAAGTTTTTTTTTTATTTTTTATTATCATCATAATCTTCTTTATATTACATTGGATTACATATAACTTTACAGTGTATTACACTGCTTTTTCAAAAGGGAATGCCATGCATGTCAGTCAGTACAAAGACATTAATCTCCCCACTTCAACATTCGATATCTTTTCTATGTTTTCCCCAATCATTATTATTATTATTCTAATTATTTTTTAAAACAGTCAATCGCTATTTCTCATTTTGCTTGTAAAAATACTTTGCCCATCATGAAATACTTCTCAGACCAATCCAGTTGAGAATACTATACATGTCCTCATCAACAGTTAATAAGCCATATCTATTTCTCACTAACGTCCTACCTCTCTATTGTTCAATTTTAAGTTTATGAATGATGTCGTACAAAATGCCTCCTTAATTGCTAAGACTCTCCTTATAAACTTGTCTCCTTTCCTTTGGTACAGGAAAGCAATGTACAAGCTCTAGAAATCCTGTTTACTTATCACGGCTCCGACTTGCTTCCTCATCGCCTTGCCATCCTCTCCAACTTCCCAGAGACCACTTCTCCGCACGAATATTCCATACTGCTGCCTGAAGCTGGGTATGTGACTACCTCACTAGACTTTTATTTCTTTCTAAATAACAATTATTTGTTTCATGCCGAATAACTTAAATTTAAAAATAATTTTAATGTAATCTTTTAAAGCTTCTTTTGATAGAAAAATTATTTCTAACTTATTTTATTTATTTATTTTTTGAGAGGCTTTTTTTGCTATTGGGCGTGTGTGCTTGCCGGAAAGACAGAGAGAGAGAGAGCTAGAAAGTGAGAAATCACCCCCCAGGGGGGATGGCCACGCTGCTGCAGTCCCTTCTCCTCCATTCTCCTCTCCCAATCTTGGGCATGCATGCATATGCGTCCGGTATGAGCTTAAGCCACCAGGTCTGGGACTTGAACCGAGGTCGACCACATGGGAGTCCAGTGACATAGCCATTATGCTAACTGCTGGTCCCTCTAACTTATTTTAAATGATTCTGAAGACAAAATGTTTCTAGCCTAACAGGATACCCTTCACTTAATGAACACAAGTTTATTTATTTATTTAATTTTGTTTCCTCTTGATTTTAGTGATATATATACTTAATGCGTACTGTTTTCTGGTTAAGAACAGGTTGTAGGATAACTATAGCTGTTTGAAAGAGTTGTGTATTTTACACATTGAACGCAGTTCTCACATTAGGTGGTAACCCAGGGGCCTCAGGTTATTAACCAAGTAACCCTTTCTTCACCTAGGATTCCAGAGACTCTAAGAGAAATGTGAAATCAGAATATCAATTTTCTGATTAGTTAGGCTAATGCTTCTTAGTGCAATTCAAGACTGTTTGATAATTGGTTTGTATGTGACATGTGCTTGAAGCCTGTGTGGAATTATAAAGTTTCAGTATTGCCACCTGCTGGTCTCCTGGAGGCCAGAACATCTCTTCTTTTTTTTTTTTTTTTTTTTTAAGTAGTAGTTTTTCCAATATTTTTTTTCTCTTTTTTAATTTATTATTTATTACTATTTATACATTAAATCACTATGCATCATTTAGATTGTGAAGAGACTTTACCCAGCATGGTATACACTCAGTCCAGCCCCAGTTGATACTACCATGCACACCTTGTCAATAGATAATAAATCTTATCTGTGTCCCACAAGTGTCTTACCTCTCCATTTCCTCCCCAAATTTCCTACACTCTTCCCCTCCCGCACTCACTTTGTCTCTAGTGTGCACTATGCTTTTTAATATTTCTTGAGAAGAAGCCAAAAAAATCTGTTTTTGTCCATGTACAGCTCAGACATGGGCAGGCCATGAGCCTGAGGCCTGCGGGGCCCCTGGGAGAAGGGAGAAGAGCAGAGCAGACTTTGTTGAGTCAGTTACAAAACAGAGGCAGAAGACAGAGGAGCAATAAGACACATCCGTTTGTGAACTCTTTCATGTGCAATGCACTGCCCAGTAAATGTGGTTCAGTTGTTAATTGCGTGATTTATTTTGTCTGAATTTGGATTCAGTCATCTTTAAAATAAATTGACTGTCATGGGACCAGCAGATGGCATAATGGTTATGTTGCTAGACTCCCATGAAGCCGACTATGGTGCGAGTCCCAGACCCAGTGGCTTAAAACTCACTCTGGGCGTATGTGCATGCAGGCGTGCCCAAAATCCAGAGAGGAGAAAGGAGAAGGGATTGCAGCATGGTCATTCCTGCAGGGGGTGATTTCTCACTTGCTGTCTCTCTGGCGAGTGCACATGCCCTATAGCAAAAATCTCTCTAAAAAGAAAAAAAAAAATGACAGTCCTGTCTTGCTTACGCATATTGCATAATTTTAGTAATAGATGAATTGGTATATATGAAATTTGCTTGTAGGTTGTAAACACTGTAAGGGATTATGACAATTCTGATTGAAATCTTTGTTGTTGACTTTAGCTACTGGAAACATACAAGGTTTAAGGGCTGTTATTGAAATTGAGGCTCATTTGGTGTCTTATTTCCTCGTTTGCTGCCTTCACTGAATATTTGTAGCCCTGGGTGTTGATGATGATCAATACCTATGGAGTAATTACTTTGTGTTTGGGACATACTTATATCTGGTCTCCAGATAATTTTAATATTATCTCTGTTATTACAGAAAGCTGAAATTTACCAAGGCTTAGTAGTGTGCTAATAAAGTTTATATTCGTGCAGCCAGGATTTGAACCTATTAGGTCGTTGAGAAAGCCGTGACACATTTTTCTATGTTTTCCTATGTGAAAATGTGTCCTGACTTTCCTGATGACCCAATGTATTTATTTAGAATTGTAGGTCCAAAAGCTCTAAAAGTATGCTGGAAGTCCTTATTTTGCATTGTTCTTAATGCTAAAATGTAAGTATTTTTTCTCTGATAAAAATGAAGAAAAAGTGTGAAATGCCTTTTTCATTTTCAAATTATTTCAGATCTACATAGTGAATGTAAATTATTTTGTAAATATCTATTTATAAGCATTTCAGAATATAATTCTGTTATTCTCTGCTTCTATGGAAAATCTATTCAGAATGGAATTGACTTTTTCTACTGAAATTTCTTAGTATAGAGAAAGGGCTACTGTCTCTTAACTTTTTAAGAGGTAATTTCTCCTTAGATTTGAATGCATGTATTGTTATAGTCTTCTAGTGATTGCTTAGGGGGACATTTGATTTTAACCTGAAATTTAAGCATTTGACTTGCAGAATAGTTGCAGAGTGCCCAATGCTACATTGTCTTCGCATTCCCTGTGCTTCCTTGATGGAGCCTGCCACACCAGTCAGTTTAATTGGGACCAGCAGATGGTAACTAGAATTTAGTTACTTTGAGTCATTGTTTGGAGATATGTTGCTTAGAAAATCTTTGAAGAGTCTTATTTCTTATGAGACTTTAAGTTATATATACGTGTGTGTGTGTGTGTGTGTGTGTGTGTGTATCTATACACAGACACTTTTTAGGAATCACCCCCTGGGGGGATGGCTATGCCATAATCCCTTCTCCTCCATTCTCTTCCTGGAGTTTTGGGCACACACACACGCGCACACACACGTGCGCTGGGTGTGATTTTCAAGCTACCAGGTGTGGGACTTGAATTGCAGTTAGCCATGTGAGAGTCCAGCACCTTACCACTACACCACCTGCTGGTCCCAAAGTTATATTTATTTTTAAACACATTGAGAAAAAGAATTTTCTTTTTTGGCTAATCTTTATTTTCCAAGAAATTTCTTGTTTTAGTTTTGTTTTAGGGATGTGTACTGACCAGAGAAAGTGAGAAGTCACCCCCAGGATGATGGCCATGTTGCAATTCCTTGTGCTCTGTTCTTCTGTCAGGATTCTTGACACACATGCACAGAGGTCTGGTGTGTTATTCAGGCCTCCAGGTCTGGGAGTCGAACCGCACAGTTGGACATGTGGGATCCAGCTACTCTAACCAGCACATCACCAGCTGGCCTGAAAGTTTTTACCTTGAGTATTTTTCCCCTCTAGTTGTAAAGTGTGAGAAAGACTAATGGTGTTAATAGTAACGGCCCTATCGCCTAAGAATTTTAGATTACTGCAGAGTAAAATCACAGTTATGCTTGAGGCATAACCTCTTGTATGAGGTCTTTCCTAGATAACTCCTTTCCCTATGCTCTCCTAGGTCTTTGCTCATTCTTTTTCTTTTTTTTGGAGAGGTTTTTGCTATAGGGCATGTGCGCTCGCCAGACAGACAGAGAGAGAGAGAGACAGAGATAGAAAGCGAGAAATCACCCCCCAGAGGGGATGGCCACAATCCCTTCTCCATTCTTCTCTCGGGATCTTGGGCACGCATGCACATGTGCCTGGTGTGAGTTAAAGCCACTAGGTCTGGGACTCGAACCGCAGTTGACTACGTGGGAGTCCAGCGACATAGCCATTACGCTAACTGCTGGTCCCGGTCTTTGCTCATTCTCATAGTGTAACACTATGCTGTGTTAGAGTTAGATGTTTTTATTTCTTTTAACCTCTTGTTCCTTTTTCTTTAGTTAACACCTAGTCCTTTATCTCCCAACTACTGTCTTTTTTTTCTTTTTTTTTCCTTTTTTTAAGAGAGATTTTTGCTATAGTGCATGTGCGCTCACCAGGGAGAAAGAGACAGAAAGCGAGAAATCACCCCATCAACCCCCAGGGGTGATGGCCATGCTGGAACCCTTTCTCTTCCATCCTCCTCTTAGGATTTTTGGTATGCACTCACATATGCTTTGCATGAGTTTTAAGCCACTGGGTCCAGGACTTGAACTGTGGTCAACTATGTTGGAGTCGAGTGACATAATCATTATGTCATCTGCTGGCCCTGACCTCCAACTACCTTCTAAAGGCAGAGACCATCCCTTTCCTTTGTTTGGCTCCCAAGAGCTTAGGGTGGTTCTGGTGTACTACGTGCTCAAAAATGCCTGCAGACTGGATAAAGTAGGTCCATTTTGCACCATTTTTTTTTTTAAGTTTGTTTATTTCTTCTGTGAGAGGGAGAGAGAGAGAGACACAGGTGCCATGGCAGGGTCTCCATGTTGTGATCCACTTCCAGCCTCAGCTCGCCAGGATCCCGAGTGAACAAGTGTAGAAAGGGCACAGGAGGCTTCAAGACACCAACTGAGACCTTCCCACGTATGTCCACTCACAGACCTTCCCACGTATGTCCACTCACAGACCTTCCCACGTATGTCCGTGTCACAGACCTTCCCACGTATGTCCGTGTCACAGACCTTCCCACGTATGTCCGTGTCACAGACCTTCCCATGTATGTCTACTTCACAGACCCTTGCTTTCTGCTGTTCTGCTGTCTGACTCATCATCTTGTACCAGTTAAAAAACAGGTTAGTCAAGGCACTGGATCCCTCACAGCTGATGCCATGGCTCGACTCCCAGACCCAGCAGCTTGAGCAGCACACTGGACACTTGTGTGTTCATGCCCCAAATCCCACGAGGAGGGTGGGGGAGAAGGGGTGGCACTATGGCTATCTCTCCTGAGGGGTGATTTCTCACTTTTCCTTTCTGTCTCTCTGGTGACTGTATGCTCCCTATAGCCAAAATTTGAGGGAAAAAAAGTTTAAGTGTGTCCTGAGGTGAGTACAGCAGAGGCTGTTCACTTGTGAATAAAGAAGAAGCCCAGGTTAGCTTTTTACAATTACTCCAGTGGCCTGGGGGCCAGCAGGTGGTATATTGGTTAAGGTGCTGGACTTCCACATTGCTGACCGTGATTTGAGTTTTGGATCTGGTGGTTTGAAAATGATGCTGGGCGCATGTGCATGCCTGCCCAAAATTTCAGGGAAAGAACGGAGAAGGGATTGTGGCATCCATTCCCCTAGGGAATGATTTCTCACTTGCCTTCTCATTGTCTTTCTGGTGAGCACACGTGCCCTAGAGCAAATCTCTCTCTCTAACAAAATGAAACAAAACAAAACAAATCAAAAAACCAAAACTAGTGGCCTGAAAGGTTGAATTGTTTTTTTCATTTTTTCGTTTTTTAAGTTTCTTTCTTGAGAGCAATGGGGGGCGGGAGAGAAAGAAAGCAAGCACCTTCAACAGGGTCTCTCACTGCGACCTCCCCAGCCTTTTCCAGCCAGCCAGGATCACAGGCATGCCCAGGTGTTCCCCTGGCATGTCCATGTCCCCGGGTCTTCCACCTGGCGTCCAGCCTCGCAGAGCTTTGCACTGTCACTGCTCCTCTGCGTGTCCTCAGCGGCTGCTGTAACCCATTGTCAAGGCTGAGCGCTTTTACCCTATTTGAAGTTTTGCCCTGATGGACGTCAGGAATCGATAAGGAATATTTACGGAAATTGTTTCTTTTTTTGAGGCTTCTTTTTTGAATACTTGGTATTCATTTTCAAATCGCTGGGAACCATTAGATCAGATGAACACAGAGTCTGAATTGTTGGGACGTGGATGTTTTCCCCACTTACCTGCTCAGCATTTACCGAGCACCTTACATGTGCCTGGCCCCAGGTGGGGTTGTAAAATGGGGAGAACGCACACAGTTCCCCTTCACAGGAGTTCACAGGGAG
>NW_006159501.1:3498133-3520928 GCF_000334495.1 Tupaia belangeri chinensis
TCCTGCTGACGGCCCGTGCTTTCACACTGAGGGACAGTAAGAGTTGAAAATACTCAGGGTGAGTCTTTGCAGCCTCTGCTGCGTTTGCCTTTCTCCTCTTCAGTAGCAATGTTGAAAACTAATAAAATGGTCTTGCACTAACTCATTAACTTCCCTGAACACCTGTCGACCTTCCTGTGTGTACATCTTGCTTTTCTGTGAGGTACATTGCTGAGGGGCCCAGCCTGTTTCATCCTGCTTCTCTTCCCTTCAACTCTTTCCATCTGTATTTGCCAGTCATAATGGCTCTTGGTAGGTTTTTGCCACAGAGTGTGTGTGCTCACCAGAGAGGGGCCAAGAGAGACAAAGAGAGGGAAAGTGAGTAATAAGCCTCCAGGGGAGATGGCCACACACAGTCTCTTCTTTTGCATTCTCTCAGGATCTTGGGCATGTACACATATGCACTTAGTATGACTTTCAAGCTGCCAGAGCTGGGCTCATACCATGGTTGGTCATGTGGGGATTCAGTGCCTTAACCACCATGCCACCTGCTGGTCCAATATAATATCTTTTAAATAATTGCTTGACTTGATATGAAATAAGTCCCCGACTCTGAACATATGGCTTTCAACACTGCAGGATGGCTGCCTGCCCCTGTGCAGTCCCTCGCTTGCCAGAAAAATGGCCTTTCATTCCTTGCTCCCACTAGTCCTGCCACTCGGGCCTCTGTTTTCCTGGATCATGTCAAGCCTGCTCCTGCAGGCATGGAGGTTAAGGGGCTAGATCTCACATGGCTGACTGAGTGGTTTGAGTCCTGGATCCAGCTGCTTGCACGCTCGTGTCCCTTGGCGTGTCCTTTCATGTCGTACGTGGCTAGGTCTCTTCCAGAGGCCTTCCCTGACCGCACTTCCTTCACTTCTCCTCATTCTTTTTGCCCTTTCCCTATTTTATTTTTTCTGCAGTGCTTACACCTAGCATATGTGTTTGTCTTCTCCACTTCATCTGATTTTCCTTTGCCTTCCTATTTGAAAATTTACTGTAACTTTAAATCCTCCTCCCCTGCTTTATTTTTTTTTCCTATCATTTATTATTACCCAAGTTAATTTGTGTTTTATTTATTTATCCTTTTAACCGACTATTTCCCCCTTTCAAAATGTCAGCTCCAGTGGGACTGGGATTTTTGTGTGTTTTGTTTTCTCCCTTATCTCCTGCACTGGGAACAGCGCCCTGAATGTTGTAGGCTGGCAGTTAATAATGAATGAATGAATGAATGAATGCGTCTAAAATCCACAAGGGAAAGGACTTTGTATCTTGCTTTCCAGTGTAGCTTCAGGGTTGTGCACAGTGTCTGGGAACTCATAAATATTTTTTTTGAATAAGTGAGCAACTTAGGAATCATAAAATAAATACAAAAAAGGAGGTAGAACTTGAAATATTAGAGTTCCAGCTATATAAAATTTTGGAAAGCAATAGTGAGTTATACCAACAGTTGTCCTCAAACTTACTCTAGTTCTCAATCTTTTTGGCAGAACGCTTGCTTTGGCATCTAACCAAAGTGGAATTAACCAATTCTGATTGAACCAGATTTTATGATGTGATGACTGAGAAACTTCTATAATATTTGCTACTTTTGTGATTTGTATTGTCACTCTTAAATCATAATGTGTAGTTGACATTGATGAAATGTGACCAGGTTTTATAAAGATTGAAATTACATTTTCTGTCACAGGTGACATATCTTTTTATTAGCTGTTCCTAGTTTGTCATTGTTATAAAGTGTTTACACTTTATATTCTACCTGGCTGTTTTCAAGTGACATTTTGTACAGTTTTCGTTGGCTTCCACAATTCATGGTAATAGAGTTTTCCTGTGAAGAAGATTCTTTTTTAGGTGGGCCGGCGGGTGGTGTGGAGGTTATGGTGCTAGATCTCACATGACTGACTGAGTGGTTTGAGTCCTGGATCCAGCTGCTTGAAAATCATGCTGGGTGCTTGTGCATGCATGCCCCAAATCCCAATAAAATGGAGGAGAAAGGTTGCAGTGTAGCCATCCGCCCAAGGGGGTGGACTGAGGTAGCTGCTGGGTGTTTGGGAGTGTGCATGTACATGGGATCGGTGTGGCTTGATTCAGCTGGGTACAGTTTTCTGTGTTTCCCTAAGGCTTCCCAAGAATGAAATTGTATATCAGAGAACATAAAATTCATGTTATGCTTGTTTCCTAATATAGCAGTTCACTGAGACAGATCTGCATTCTAAAACATTCTAGCAGAATGGGCTGGGCAGTGCTGTTAACTGACTACAGGTTAATTTGGCTTTAATTAGGGCATTTTTTTCTAGTGTCTTTTTTTCTTATTTGAGAATCCAATTCAGAATACCACATTGCACATAGACTTCATTTATTTATTTTTTTCTGTTTCTTTCTAGAAGGTGCTTGCACTCACCAGAGAGAGACAGAGAGACAGCAAAAGAGAGAAAGAGAAAGGACCCTCAGTGGGGCATGGTCGTGCCCAGTCCCTTTTCTTCTGTTGCTTCATCCTGTTAGGGTTTTAGGCATGGTCTCATATCTCCCTAGTGTGTTTTGTAAGCTGGTGGGACCAGGATTCAAATCGTGGTCAGCCATATGGAATTTGGCTTTCTTAGTCACTAGGCTATGAAAGTTGCTTTTTATATAGAGAATTAAGTTATTCAACATCTGCTGGTCAAGAAGCTCTTGTCACTTATGTATTTACTAGACAATGAGAACTGATACTCTATTTATACCCTTGGATTATTTCCAAAATTAATGTGAGAAAAGTGAATTATATTTACTGTGTTTTGGGACATAGCAGTGTTTAAAACATAAGTGGCAAAACTCTGTTGATGGAAATAGGTAAATAGATTATCCTGAGCACCTCATTCTTTTTTTTTTTTTTTTTTTGGGGGGGGGAAGGTTTTTGCTCACCAGAAAGAGAGAAAGACAGAAAGCAAAAAATCACCCCCCCAGGGGGGATGGCCATGCCGCAGTCGGGATCTTGGGCGCGCGCGCGCTCACACACACACACACACACACACACACACACGCCTGGTGTGAGTTTGAGCCACCGGGTCTGGCACTTGAACCGCGGTTGACTACATGGGAGTCCAGTGACATAGCTGTTTCGCCAACTGGTGGTCCCCTGAGCACCTCATTCTTACCTTTCTAGAAAAACTGTTACTCTAGTAACTTGGCAAGTCGTCTGCTTATAAATATCTAAGTTTAATTAGATGATCCGATGACTGAAAGTTTGACTGTGACAAGCATTGTGTACACAGATGGACTGTAATTGAATGGACCATGAAAATGTGTTTTTAATGTTTCCATTGCCTTTTTAAATTTGTATCTCCATTATGTGTTGACTCTGCTCTAATTATTCTCCACCTTTCGCTCCTCAGTAATTTATGTGAAGTATCATTAAGACTAAGAATGAAGAGCGGCTAAGTGAATACCTTCAGGTTAAAGTGGTTCAGATCACAGTGGGGTGCACCCTTGGCTTATGTCAGCCTATACCTGGTCCCCAATCGCAGGAACGGCTGTTTTCCTAGAGCACAAAAAGCATTTCTCCTGCCTTCATGTGGAACAACCTTGCGGAAGAGCACAATGAATCCTATGACAGACTGGCTGGGGTGGGGGTCTTCTTCCCTGGGATTTGTAGACCCGGAGCCTCTTTGTGCTCTGCCTACTTAACTGACACGCGTGTCTCTGGCGTTTTATCCCCTTGCTAGTCCTCAGTCTTTCTGCTTTCTGAGACCTTTGTCTCTTTTGTTCTCTACGCCTCACTTGATAATACAACAGAAAATCCACAGTCCCTAGGAATTTTTCTTTTCCCAGTTTTTCACTGGCATGTGTCATTGGGTAAAAAAAAGAAAAAAAAAAGGGACCAGCAGATAGCATTATGGCTATGTCGCTGGACTCCCATGTAGTTGACCGTGGTTCGAGTCCCGGACCCAGTGGCTTAAACTCACGCCGGGTGCATGTGCATGCGTGCCCAAGATCCCAAGAGGAGAATGGAGGAGAAGAGATTGCAGTGTGGCCATCCCCCTGGTGGGGGGAGGGCGGGTGATTTCTTGCTTTCTGTCTCTCTGTCTCTCTCTGTCTTTCTGGCGAGAACATGTGTCCTATAGCAAAAAAAACCTCTCCAAAAAAAAAAAAAAAAAAAAAAAGCAAAAAAAAAAAACCCCCCCAAAAAAAAAAAAAAAAAAAAAGCCTAAAAAACTTGCCTTTCTTTTTAACCACTGATAAGTCAGTGTTACCGAAACTAGGAGACCTTTTGGTGACCAAAGGAGTTTTTTCTGATTTCAGGAGTCTTGCTGCTCTGGGGCAAGTTTTTATAAAACAAGGCTATGACGTGTCTTGGAACAAAATACTCTGATGATAGCATGTGCGTGGCTGTTGAATGAATGAATGGTTGTGAAGAGATTTTGGAAATACAAGGGACTGGTGTGACAAAGTAAGTAAGAAACAGTCAAAAGGCTTATCTGGTGTACTGCGTTGCAGTGCCGGAAGGCCTGTGCGACAAATGCGAGTCTGGATGAAAACACAGCGGGCAGGCGGGCACCCGTGATTCTGAGAGGAGTGCTGGGGCGGGGGGGCGGGGGATTGTGGCATGACAAGGCCCTGTCTTTGTCAAGTGTGTTCTTATTCTCACATGTGCATGAGCACACACTTGCATGGTCTCTCTTATTAAAAAAGAATAAAGCATTCTCTTTGAAACCCGAATTTGAAAGGGGAATCTTTGACTTTTTGAGACTGCAGACATGATGAGGTACCACCATGTTCTTCTACAATTCCATTCAGAGCATATACACAGCTCGTATTTCCTGAATCATACCTTCGGCCTCATATATTTAAAACTCTGTTAAGCATCGGGACCATTAACACCATTTGGTCATGATATGTTGGGCTGTTGGAAAAGTCATGATGCAGTTTTGCATAAAAAAACGCCAAACACATCATGACTTTTCTGACACCCCCAAACTTTTTTTATTAGAGAGATTTGTGCTATAGGGCGCATGTGCTCGTCTGAGAGACAGAGAGACAGAAAGTAAGAAATCACCCCCTAGGGGCGTGGCCATGGCACAATCCTGTCTCCTCCATTCTCCTCTTGGGATTTTGGTGTGAGTTTTAAGCCACTGGGTCCGACACTCGAACCATGGTCAACTATGTGGGAGTCCAGCAACATAATCATTATGCCATCTGCTGGTCCTCAACCCAGTACTTTTTTTTTGGAGAGGTTTTTGCTATAAGGCACCTGTGCTCGCCAGAAATACAGAGAGACAGACAGAGAGACAGAAAGTGAGAAATCATCTTCCAGGCAGGATGGCCACGCCACAATCCTTTCTCCTCCATTCTCCTCTCAGGATCTTGGGCATGCACGCACATGCACCCAGCATGAGTTTAAGCCACCGTGTCCAGGACTCAAACCGCAGTTGACTACATGGGAGTCCAGTGACATAGCCATTACACTAACTGCTGGTCCCCTCAACCCAATACTTGTAATTAAAAAATAAATGTAGTTATGTTGGGGGGCCAGTAGGTGGTGTGGTGGTGAAAGTGCTAGACTTTCACATGATTGACCTCAGTTCAAGTCCTGGACCTGGTAGCTTGAAAATCACCCTGGGAACAGGTACCTGTACCCAAAATCTGAGGAGGAGAATGGAGGAGAAGGGATTGAGATGTGCCCATCTCCCCAGACGGGGGGTGATTTCTCATTTTCCCTCTGCTTCTGTTTCTCTCTGGCGAGTGTGCATGCCAAATGGCAAAAAACTTAGAACATTTTTTTTTTTTTTGGAGAGGTTTTTGCAATAGGGCACATGTTCTCGCCAGACAGACAGAGAGAGACAGACAGAAAGCGAGAAATCACCCCCCAGGGGGGAGGGCCATGCCGCAATCCCCTCTCCTCCGTTCTCCTCTCGGGGTCTTGGGCACGCACACACTCAAGCCCCATATGAGTTTCAAGCCACCGGGTCTGGGTCGCGAACCACGGTCGACTACATGGGAGTCCAGTGACATAGCCATTACGCTAACTGCTGTTCCTAAAACTTAAAACATGTTTTAATTATTGTGAAGAATACATAATGTAAAATGCACCCTTTTCATTGTTTTTAAGTGTGCATTTCAGTAGTATTAAGTAAGGTAGACTTTGCCGAACTTTTTTTATCTTTCAAAACTGGAGCTTTGCATCACTGAAGAACTCTCCATGCTCCCTCCCTTGAGCCTCCACAACCAGCATTGTGATTTCTGTCTCTGAATTTGACTAGGTGCCTCACGGAAGTGGAAAGAGAGTACTTGTCTTTTTGTGACTGATTTATTTCACATTAACATGATGTCCTCAATGCACAATACTCTTTTATTAATGAAATCGACATTATGATTAAATTAGATTTAGAGTGGCTTTCTATGGGTCATGTTTCTGTTTATGGTGCAAAACCATTTCTCAAGGGATAAGGATGAATTCTTATTTGAAGTGGGAGGTTATGTTGCTATTGTTGTGTAACTCCTTGTGGAGAACCTTCTCATCTTCTGGTGATAAACAGGGCATCTAGGTGGAAGGAAACTTCTATGTCTTATAATACTTTGTTTCATAAATCTTGGATTTGAATAATCGAACATGAAGAATTTCTCCGTTGTTATAGTGACATGCAGTTTATTCCGTAAAAGCAAAACATCAGTATGCATTTTATTAAAATTCCCTGTAAAACAAATTTGATATAGGTTAAAGTGATTTACCTTATACTTAATTTATAAATAGTGAATTTACCTTTAAGACCAGACGATATAATTCTAGCTCTTCACAACTGAAAGGTAAAGTCCATTTTCTGCTATACTTGTAGTGCTGTTTTGATAATTTACATTAGTTTGTTTTTCTGAAATGTAATTATTTGAACTATCTTTTTCCTTGAAGTCAGAATTGACTCTAGGCAGCTTTCAATTCAGAGGGTAAATTAAAATTATTATTATTATTTTTTCTCCTTGAGAAGCCACAGAGAACAGTCCCAGAATCAATTACTGTTAGCTTAGTTTTGTAATTTTATGGGTATTATGGAAGGTTATCTCCCTTAAGAAGCATATTAATTTTTTTTGCAAAGCAGATGTTGATTTTTGAATTTTAGCCCTTTTTTGTGAGTGGAACTTTTAACTAATTATGGATACATATGAAATTGATTTAAAAATTAAGGCATTCTTAAATTGCTTCATATTATTTTGTTTTGAAAAGTTTATAGAAAATATAGGAGTCATCTAAGATTCTGTGCTATTTTAAAAATATGTGGGGAATGCTTATATTCCATATAAAAGCATTATATTAGATTGATTTAGAGTGAGTGAATTATGTTAGATCGAATATATTAGATTGTGGATACAAATATGAATTTAATGTGGTCCCTGTCTGTAGATGAATTATAGTCTAGTAGGGAAGCTCTGACAGGTTAGGTGTTGATATGAGTGCCATACAATTAAAATGCAGTGTGTTATACGTTGGAGATCAGAGAAATTTCTTACTATCGCAAAGGCAGTGAATCAGTTAGATCTTGTAACAGGAAAGGTTTGGAAGTAGGTCTTAAAAGTGGAGTGTGTTTGGGGCCAGCAGGTGGTGTGGTGGTTAAAGCTCTGGACTCCTGCACGGCCCACTGCAGCTTGATTTCTGGACCTGACAGGTTGCTTTCTCATCGCCCCCCCCCCCCTGCCACTCTTGTGCCCTATAATAAATTTAAAATAAGTAAATAAATAAAATTATGTGAATTTTTTTTTTATAAGAAAAGTGGAGTGTGTTTTTGATATAGGGAAGTTTGAGTAGAAAGACTAGTTTGAACAAATACTCAACAGCGTCAGGTGGTTTTTTCATAGAGTATGAAGATGGTCCCAATTAATATGTTTAGTTCAAAATGAAGTAGTGCAGAGTATTTCTGATAAAGTGTGAATCTCTATTTATGTTTTATGTAGCCTATTCTTATTCATAAGTATTCTTTTTTCGGGACCAGCAGTTGGCATAGGCTATGTTGCTGGACTCCCATGTAGTCAACTATGGTTCGAGTCCTGGACCACGTGGCTTAAACTCACACCGGGTGCGTGTGCGTGCGTGCCCAGGATCCTGAGAGGAGAATGGAGGAGAAGGGATTGTGGTGTGGCCATTCCCCCCTGGCGGGGTGATTTCTCCCCTTTTTTTTTTTTTTTTTTTGGAGAGGTTTTATTTTCACTATAGGACACATGCACTCGCCTGAAAGACAAAGAGAGACAGCGAGACAGAAAGCGAGAAATCACCCCCCAGGGGGGATGGCCACGCCGCAATCCCTTCTCCTCTCAGGATCTTGGGCACGCATGCACATGAGCCTGGCATGAGTTTAAGCCACCAGGTCTGGGACTCGAACCACAGTCGACTACATGGGAGTCCAGCAACATAGCCATTACGCTAACTGCTGATCCCTCTCACTTTCTGTCTCTCTGTCTCTCTCTGTCTTTCTGGCGAGCGCATGTGCCCTATAACAACCCCCCCCCCAAAAAATAGCATTCTTTTTTCTTCCCTGAAATTTTTAGAAAGCAATTTTTATTGGATATTGTAGTCCTAGTATAATTTGTTGTTGTAATACAATATTGCCACCTAAACTGTAGGCTGCATATGAAATGATTATAGGAAGATTGGGGCATTGCATTTACTTTTTTTGATTCTCAAGGGAAACATGAAAGTTTTTCTTTTCCCTTAAAATTGAAAAACTGATTAGTTTCCTAATAAAATTCAGTTCCCATATGAGCTGTTTATTTCTGAGCTGCAATGAGCAAAGAACAATAAAATAGCTTTCTGTTTTGGGCTTGGAATAAATGTTTGCCTTCTGAGGTGACTGTCAGTACAGAGGAGTAGAGAGTTTACAAAATGAGATATGTCAGCAGCTCCTGACCCCAAGAGTATCCTGGTGTGTGAATCAGGAAAGAAAGGCCTACCCTCGACAGTTGTCTGGAAGCAGAGTCTGCGTCTGCTGGTAGGGAAAATTGGTTTGTGTGACCCTGGTATGGTGGGTGATTTGGGTCTCCAGTGAATTAGTTCTTGTCTTTTTACTTATCGAAAGGAAAAAGTGGGATTAGGATAATTTCTTCAATTAAGAAAGTAAAAATGAATATTAATGAAGAGCAATTTTTCTGGATCTTAGGAGTTTGTTGATTCAGATATTTGTCAGGTATCTGGTGCTCTTAAGTACTAAAGAAATGAAGGTATACTTAATGAATTCATTTCTTGTTTTATGTAACAAACATTTTATGATGGAGTATGGAATATTTGCTTTTTAGTTTACAGTCCAATTTTGTTTGACATGAACTTCTCACAGCATGTTCATGAGATAAGCAAAAAAAGAGATTATCCTATTCTTCGGGCAGAAAATTTGAGCGTCATTAGTGGAATAGGTCTTGAAATAGGACATTAATTTAACATAAATATTCATTACATTACTTTTTTTATAAATATAACTGTTTTAAATGTTTTTTTTTAATTCTGCCATTTTTTAAAAAGAATTATTTAATTTTATTTATTCATTAATTTATTTTAATTTGACCAGAGGGAGACATACAAACACACATGGGGGGGGAGATAGAAAGAGAGAGAGAGAGAGAGAGAGAGAGAGAGAGAGAGAAAGGAAAGCGAGAAAGTAAGCCACCAGGTCCAGGACTTGATCCGTGGTTGGCCATGTGGGAGGGTCCAGCACCTTAACTACCATGCCACCTGCTGGTGCCCTTGCCATTCTTCTTTTTTTAAAGAATTATTTTATTTAACTTTATTTATTTATTTAATTTTTTGACCAGAGAAGGACAGAGTGAGTGAGTGAGAGAGAGAGAAAGAGAGAGAGAGAAACAGAGAGAGAAAGATGAGAAAGCAAGCCATCAGGTCTGGGACTCAAACTGCGGTTGGCTATGTGGGAGTCCAGTGCCCTTAACCACCACCACACCACCTGCTGACCCCTTTTTCAGATGTTTTTAATGTGGCTTAATGTAGTTTAAAGTTTCTGTTTTTATTTGAAGTTAAATCTTTCAGAGGGTTGGCTGGCATGGTGATTGGGGGCTTTGGACTCCCACATGGCCAACCGTGGTTCGGGTCCTCAATCTGGTGGCGTGCTTTCTCACTTCCCCACCCCCTCTGCCCCTCTATGGTCAAATTAAAATAAATAAATAAAGTTAAGTTAAATAATTATTTTTTAAAAAAGAAATCTTTAAGGGTAACTTTTTTTTTAACTTCTGATATATTCTTTTTAAAAAAGGAGCTGTTTGTTTACTCTTATTTATTATTATTTCCTAATTTTATACGGAGCACGTCCACTCACCAGAGAAAAAGAGAGAGAAAGAAAGAGAGCTAGAGAAAGTGAGAACGCAAGCTACCAGGTCAGGGACTCAAACTGTGGTGGGCCATGTGGGAGTCCAGTGCCTTAAGGACCACACCACCTGCTGGCCTGGCTAGGGTTTTTTTTTTTTTTTTTTCCTTCTTTTTCTTTTTTATTTTTTTGAGAGGTTTTCTCTATAGGGCGCGTGTGCTCGCCAGACAGACAGAGACAGAGAGACAGAAAGCAAGAAATCACCCCCCACGGGGGATGGTCACGCCGCAATCCCTTCTCCTTGCTTCTCCTCTTGGGATCATGGGCACGCATGCACACGTGCCCAGCATGAATTCTAAGCCACCGGGTCCAGGACGCGAACCGCGGTCGACTATGTGGGAGTCCAACGACATAGCCATTATGCTAACTGCTGGTTCCCTCGATAGGGTCTTCTTAAAAGATGCTGTTACTAATAGACCCAGCCTTACCAGATGATATGAAATGTTATGCTTTTCAGAAATGAAGATTTTCTTTTATTTTTCTTTTTCTTCTAAACTTTAAAATTCCTTGACCAATAATTTCAGGACATGTGATCCTTAAGTAGATGATAACGTCTCCTGAGTGGTTGAATTGCCTCAGGAAAGGAGCCCCTATAATTCTTTTTGATCACACAATGTCTTTGCCAGTCAAGATTTCATTAATATGTATAGACTTGTCTGTAACAGCAGTTCCAGACTTTATCACTCTGTATTTAATTAACAATAAATATCCCTGTGAGACTCTTTCCTCCATTTCTGATATACACAAGCCTGTTTAAACATTGTATTTGCAGTAGGAAAAATTCTATTGAGAATCAAATTTCTATTTTATAGGCAAAACAATGCATTATTTAAAAAAATGTTTTGACCTACTGTATACCCATTTAACTTAATTTGAAAAGTTTAGACCCTATATATAAAGACTATGAACAAAAACCAGGACATATGTAAATGTTGGGGTCACACGACGCGGATTTGGCACATACCTGATGGGAGAGGTGGCAGTGTGGTATGCTGGAAAGGAGTGAAGGCGTTTTGTCTGAGACGTGGCCTTGGTCCTGACGCTTGCTAGCAGCATTACCTTTGCCCCGGCTGTGGTACTCATCAGCACTGTTATTTTAGAGAAGTCACTCAGCCTCTCTGTTATCCCAGTTGTCGAGGTTGAGGGAGCACCTTCTTGTCCTTACAGTCCTCCTGCCGTGTGAGGACGTGGTGTTCACCCCATTGGCGGCTGCACTGACCAAGCGCCATCTTGGATTGGAGACAGGGCCCTAACCAGGTACCTTGACCTTGGATGTCCCATCCTCCAGAGTGGGGAGAAATAAATTTTTATTTTGTATACATTACCCCACCTCACGCAGTGAGCTGAGACACTGTAGGGTCCACTTTGTTTTATCCTCTTCCCTTAGAGGGGGCATTATGGGCACTGCTTGGTACCCTACTGTTTCTCATTAATGGTCTGGTTTTGCTTGTTGGGTTTTTTTTTTTAGTTTTTTTTTTTTTAATTTGCTTCAAGGGGATTGTTACTGTTCTTGTTGCGCGATGTCCTGTTATATCTCAAAGCAGAAATTCTCTTTCAGTGTTTTTTTTTTTTTTCAGAATTCTTTATTTAATTTTATTTATTTTTCTGTTTTTGAAAAAATTTTATACATTTAATCACTGTGTATCATTACAACATACTATATGAATTTTTCCATCATGGATACACTGCATATTGGTCCAGTCAAAGACATGACCATAAATATTATAGTCAACAGACTTCTTCCCATTTTGGGTCCTTTGAATATTTTTTTTCTATTATTTTAAAATTTTCTATAGGGCATGTGCATGCATGAGAGAGCGGGAGCAGGGAAGAGAGGGAGAGAGAAAGTAAGAAAGTAAGTCTCCAGGTTTAGGACTTGAACCACAGTCAGTTATGTGGGAGTCCAGTGCCTTAACCACCATGTCAACCTGTCAAACCCCTCTTTTAGTGTTTTAAAGTTTTTGTGAAATAATCACAAAAACTTTATTAATTAATTTATTTCCTTTAGATCTGTTCATCCCACCAGTTGAGTTCCTATCCCAGTCATGGCATATTTTGCTGTTTTCCATAATGTATGGATTTATATACTCGTACAGTAAGAGTTCCAGCCATATATTTATACATGTGCTGTCGGGTGAGCTTCTCTGTACAGTTGACCTATTGGGTTGTTAGGAAAGCCATGATGCATTTTTGCATAGAAAAATAGAAAAATACATCATGACTTTCCTGACAACCTGATAAATGGATTTCTGAATTTGTATTGGGTTAAAGGCTTTCCCTTAAATGCAAATGGCAGAACTGATGTAGAAATGCACATATAGGGTATTTATATGATAGTGTTTATTTCTTTTAGATAATCTGAGCTTGTTTTTATCCCAAGGCCCATTTCCTTACCACTTCCTATGCTGTTACTAATTTGTGTTCTCATAATAGTGAAATATTTTAACATTGGGATAAACACTGTGTGTGTGTGTATTTTAGATTTTTTACATACGGTACTTGTGCTCACTGGAGAAAAACAGAGACAGGAAGAGGAAAAGTGAGAAATCACCCCCTGGGGGACGGCCACGCCGCAGTCCTTTCTGCCATTCTCCTCTTGGGAAGGAAGGCATGTGTGGACACATGCCAGGCATGATTTTTAAGCCACCGGGTCTGATATTCAAACTGCGGAGTTGACCATGTGTGACCCAGCACCCTAACCACCACAATACCTGCTGGCTCAAAACACAGTATAACATATGGAGTGTTGCTCGTTGGGCTGTTAGGAAAGCCAGGACACATTTTTGCATAGAAAAACAGAAAAATAAGCAATGAAGATAATTAAGCAAAACTGCAATGCCCAAGCACCAGAGTTGTTTTTCTGAGTTGCCAAGCCTGGGTTCTCTGTCAGTACACAGGTTTGAGAGGTCTGATGGGGCGAGTTCAGTCTCCTGGGCATTTGGGGGTTGTTTCTCCAGGAGACAGTCCCTTGTAGCTCATTCTTCTTGGATCCTCAGATCTCCTCTAGCTTCTTCTCAGTCATTCCTTTTTCCCTTTGAGTACTCGTAGCCTTTTGAGTCTCACCAGCTGATGTACACAGAAACTGTTTTCCAGGTCTTTCTTTTTCTATTTATGTTTCTTTAGGGCAAGAGCATTATCTTACTATTCCTTCTTAAGAAATTTAGGTGCCCAGTGACGGTGTGTGATTGAATATCTACTATGAAGTGAAGAATCTATACAGAAAGCTAAGAGGCCCATTTCCTTCACATTTTTTAGTGTTTTGTTTCTCTTCTCTGTGTGCATCTCTAGTTCCTTTGAAACTATTAGTAATAGAAATGTGTTGGAATTTTACCCCATTACCTAGACCGTTGTCTCCCCATCACAGCTTGTGGAACTGACCTCAGAGCTTCTACCTCTTCATTTCCCACGTCTTCATTTCTTCCATGGTTGCATGCCCGGCTGTAGTGTGTTTTCACTTAAACACAGGGACCTCCTGATTTAATGGTTGTAAATAGTCTTGCATTGCAGTATCTCAGTGCAAATGACCTTTGTGCTTCTTTGTTCCCAAAAGCCTGGTTACTCAGGCTAGCTGCAGTGGCGTGGTGGGAACTCGGCACTCTGCGGTGCTGGCCCCACACAGGAAGGCCCTGGGTTTGCACCCAGAGTCTCCCTGTGCTCACCAGGTGCACAAGCGCATGTCCATGTCATGCACTGGCTGAGGCTGGAGTGCGTGGCCTGAGGACCCTGTTGCGGGTGACTCTCTTTTTTTCTCTCTGTCTCTCTCACTAATGGAAGAAATAAAGTTTTAAAAAATGCTTAGGATGGGGAATGGAGTGGCCAGTGGGCTGCAGAGCAACATGCCTAAGTTTTATTGTCACTCCTGTGATCCATACCTCACCCACGATTCTCCATCCGTGAGAACACACCACAGTGGTAGGAAACACAGAAAATGTGAAGGACTTCTATGGGAATGGATGGAAGAGCAGGCTCAGAGCGATTTCTGAATTTGTATTGGGTTAAAGGCTTTCCCTTAAATGCAAATGGCAGAACTGATGTAGAAATGCACATATAGGGTATTTATATGATAGTGTTTATTTCTTTTAGATAATCTGAGCTTGTTTTTATCCCAAGGCCCATTTCCTTACCACTTCCTATGCTGTTACTAATTTGTGTTCTCATAATAGTGAAATATTTTAACATTGGGATAAACACTGTGTGTGTGTGTATTTTAGATTTTTTACATACGGTACTTGTGCTCACTGGAGAAAAACAGAGACAGGAAGAGGAAAAGTGAGAAATCACCCCCTGGGGGACGGCCACGCCGCAGTCCTTTCTGCCATTCTCCTCTTGGGAAGGAAGGCATGTGTGGACACATGCCAGGCATGATTTTTAAGCCACCGGGTCTGATATTCAAACTGCGGAGTTGACCATGTGTGACCCAGCACCCTAACCACCACAATACCTGCTGGCTCAAAACACAGTATAACATATGGAGTGTTGATCGTTGGGCTGTTAGGAAAGCCAGGACACATTTTTGCATAGAAAAACAGAAAAATAAGCAATGAAGATAATTAAGCAAAACTGCAATGCCCAAGCACCAGAGTTGTTTTTCTGAGTTGCCAAGCCTGGGTTCTCTGTCAGGACACAGGTTTGAGAGGTCTGATGGGGCGAGTTCAGTCTCCTGGGCATTTGGGGGTTGTTTCTCCAGGAGACAGTCCCTTGTAGCTCATTCTTCTTGGATCCTCAGATCTCCTCTAGCTTCTTCTCAGTCATTCCTTTTTCCCTTTGAGTACTCGTAGCCTTTTGAGTCTCACCAGCTGATGTACACAGAAACTGTTTTCCAGGTCTTTCTTTTTCTATTTATGTTTCTTTAGGGCAAGAGCATTATCTTACTATTCCTTCTTAAGAAATTTAGGTGCCCAGTGACGGTGTGTGATTGAATATCTACTATGAAGTGAAGAATCTATACAGAAAGCTAAGAGGCCCATTTCCTTCATATTTTTTAGTGTTTTGTTTCTCTTCTCTGCGTGCATCTCTAGTTCCTTTGAAACTATTAGTAATAGAAATGTGTTGGAATTTTACCCCATTACCTAGACCGTTGTCTCCCCATCACAGCCTGTGGAACTGACCTCAGAGCTTCTACCTCTTCATTTCCCACGTCTTCATTTCTTCCATGGTTGCATGCCCGGCTGTAGTGTGTTTTCACTTAAACACAGGGACCTCCTGATTTAATGGTTGTAAATAGTCTTGCATTGCAGTATCTCAGTGCAAATGACCTTTGTGCTTCTTTGTTCCCAAAAGCCTGGTTACTCAGGCTAGCTGCAGTGGCGTGGTGGGAACTCGGCACTCTGCGGTGCTGGCCCCACATAGGAAGGGCCTGGGTTTGCACCCAGAGTCTCCCTGTGCTCACCAGGTGCACAAGCGCATGTCCATGTCATGCACTGGCTGAGGCTGGAGTGCGTGGCCTGAGGACCCTGTTGCGGTTGACTCTCTTTTTTTCTCTCTGTCTCTCTCACTAATGGAAGAAATAAAGTTTTAAAAAATGCTTAGGATGGGGAATGGAGTGGCCAGTGGGCTGCAGAGCAACATGCCTAAGTTTTATTGTCACTCCTGTGATCCATACCTCACCCACGATTCTCCATCCGTGAGAACACACCACAGTGGTAGGAAACACAGAAAATGTGAAGGACTTCTATGGGAATGGATGGAAGAGCAGGCTCAGAGCCTGTCTGATAAAATAACGGCTGCATTTCAACAAGGGAAGGTACTTCCTACTCCATTCTCTGCTCCTGCTCCTGTAGGGGTGATGATCCCACCTTGCCCCAGTCTCCTGGGTCCTCCTCACCCTGTCACAGTGCCAGCACTCCATATGGGGGGCCCTCCTATGATGCCAGTTGCCCCAGTCTCCTGGGTCCTCCTCACCCTGTCACAGTGCCAGCACTCCATGGGGGGCCCTCCTATGATGCCAGTGATGGGCCCTCCTTTTCCTGGGATGACGCCAGTAGGATCTGCTCCTGGAATGAGGCCATCATGGAAGGCCACATGCCCATGATACCTGCCTGGGGCCCTGATGATGAGACCTCCTGCCTGGCCCATGATGGTGCCCTCGGCCAGGAATAACTCGGCCAGACAGATAAGGTTGGAGAGAGGCCTCTTTCTGTCAGTTTTATATCAGCTTGTTCTGCTTCACCAGGACATCACGGTGCTGTGACTCTGGGTGTTTCTAACAGCATATAGAGGAAGACTTCCTTCCCCTTCCTATTAAAACAATGAAATGTAAGAGTAGTTTTGGAGGAGAGAAGTGGAACAAAAAAGTACAGTTTTCATTTGTATTGTGAAATGTGAAAATAAAATTGTCAACTGTTTTAGTTAAAAATAAAAAATACGTAGGACATTCCATGTCTCTCGGTGCTCATACCGGCTCGTGTACAGGTAGTTACGTGCCCTGGAGAGTTTTACACTGCTGCTGATGGCGTGGGTGTGGGATAGAACTGTACAATCCAGTTGAGAAATGTTAGATAAAAAACTTCTGAAGGCCCAACTGTGGTGGTGCAAGTGGGAGGTGTCACTGGGAGGCTGCAGCTGCATGGGAGGTCTGTGCTCAGTCCCCAGACCAACCCAGATAGGCCGGAGATATCGGGTCATCAGAAAAGTCATGATGTGCTTTTCTAAGCAAAACTGTGTTATGACTTTTCTGATGACCTGGTAGCGCATACCTGTTAATCCTGGACTCGGGGAGACTAAAGCAGAGGACTACGACATGCCAGGACCTTGTCAAAAAAACATGCCGTTCTGTCCCTTCCCCTCTTCCTCTCTCATAAAAGAATAAACAGCAACACAACAGAAAAGCAAAACCAGCAACCAAAAAACCAACCTTAACAAAATCCCTCAGATATGTTATCTAAGTCTTTGGCCACAGGGAAAAGCATATTGGTTATGAGCTGTAAATATCCCTATGATTTGGGGGTATTTTAATTTTTTTTTTTACTTATTCGTTTCCCATCCATCCTTCATTCTGTCCATCCTTCTACTCATCTATCCATTAAATACTCAGTGAGGTAAAGTTACAAAAATAAGTGATGTTTCAAGTGTGCTTATTTATAGGCTAGTAAAGAACAAGACCCATAAATAATTGTAATTCAGAAAAAAATCATTGTAATTCAGTGCAGTGACAGCAGTAACAGAAATACCTGTGAATTTTAATAACATTGAAGATAGTGTGATAAGTTTGGTCTGGGAACATCACAGGCTTCATTTTTTTCCCCTAAGGATTGACACAAGACAACATTATGCATACACACGCTGGGACTCTTATTTCCTTGCTATCCATTTAGAAGAGGTTAAAGTGTTGTAATCATAATTTCTTACATTTTTATTTTTTGATATCTCATATTCCCTTTTTCCTTTCCATTGCTGTTGTACAACTTGGTTTCCAAGGCATAATTTTTGCTTTTACTGGAGGGTTTTTCATAAGTTAGAGTAGCACAATGGTTCCTTTCTTAAGGAAATTTGTTAATTACTTGGTTGAATGATAGAGATACTCAAGTGCTGGCATAAAATACTCTTATTCTGAAAGATACATATGCAAATCTTTATAGAAGCAATGAAATAAATGCCCAAAGGGTTATTTACAAACCAGTGATATTAGCTATGCAGTCTTGCTCATAAATTGACTTTGACATTTTTTATTTATTGTGCAGTAAATTTTTATACCTTTATTTAATCTTATCTTTTTAGTTCTTAAGACTTTTTATTTGAGACTTTTTACTTAACATTTCTCATTAGTCTTATCTTTTTAGTTCTTAAGACTTTTTATTTGAGGGACCAGCAAATGGCGTAATGGTTACGTCTCTGTACTCTTAGATAGTCGACCATGGTTCAAGTCCTGCATCCAGCGGCTTAAAACTCATGTAGGGTGAATGTGTGTGCGTGCATATGTATGTGTCCAAAATCCCGAGAGGAGAAGGGATTGAGGCATGGCTATCCCTCCCGGGTAGTGATTTCTTGCTTTCTGTCTCTGTCTGCCTGACGAGTGCACACGGCCTATAGCAAAAATCTCTCAGAAAAATAAGGAGTTTTTGTTTGAGAACTCTGATTTTAGAATTAGATTTTTTGTTTGTTTGTTTTCAAGAGATTTTTGCTTTAGATGCAAAAATTGCTGGAGAGACAGAGAGCGATGAGAAACCGAAAGCAAGAAATCAACCCCCCCGCCCTCGGAGGGGATGGCCATGCCGCAGTCCCTTCTCCTCCATTCTTCTCTCAGGATTTTGGGTACTCACGCACATGCACCCGGTGCAAGTTTCAAGCTGCTGGATCCAGGACTTGAACCGAGGTCCGCTATGTGCGAGTCCAGTGACATAACCATTACACCATCTGCTGGTTCCTAGAATAACATAATTATTTTTTTAGAATTATTTAATTGAAGTATATATGCCTGGTCATCACACGCGCCCTATAGCGAAAACCCCTCCAAAAAAAACAAGCAAACAAAAAAAAAAACATCTTTTTTTAAAAAATGGGAACAGCAGATGGCGTAATGGTTACATTTCTGGTCTCTCTCTCTCTATATATATATCTATAGATACTGATATATAGAGAGATATCTATATCTCTGTCTATATCTATCTGGTCAGCGAGAGAGAGACAGAAAGTGAGAAAAACAAGCCGCCAGGTCTGGGACTCAAACTGCAGTCCGCCCTGTGGGAGTCCAGTGGATGTCCCTACTGGTCATTCATTTGTTTATTCATTGGCTGGTCAGTAATAAATTATAATCTGGAATGTTTGTAGTTGAGAATTCAAAGAAATAATGTATTTATATGAATTTGGTTAAAACTATTGTTCATGTATTACTCCTCTGCACATAGTCAGAACTAGGAGTTCTGATGGAAGCAAAGGGCTGTTTACCACAAACATTATTCACTTTAGTGAAGAAATAAAATATGTATTAAAAACTAACAAGCTAGATGAGAACTCCAGGATAATGAAGAATATGCCACTTGTATGTTATCAGAAGATAAATAAGAGTAAATGCCGGGACCAGCAGTTAGCGTAATGGCTATGTCGCTGGACTCCCATGTAGTCGACCACAGTTCGAGTCCTGGACTCGGTGGCTTAAAACTCACGCCGGATGCGTGTGTGTGCATGCCCAAGATCCCAGGAGGAGAATGGAGGAGAAGGGATTGCGGTGTGGCCATCCCCCCTGGGGGTGATTTCTCGCTTTCTGTCTCTCTGTCTGTCTCTGTCTGTCTGGCGAGCGTACACACCCTATAGCAAAAACCTCTCCAAAAAAAAAGAGTAAATGCCAAATGTATTGTCCAGAGGGAGGTTTAGAACAAGAAGAAAGTAGGCTAGACTAGAATGGTTATAGAAGCATCTGGAATTTACATTGGAAAAGGTGTGATTCAGGTAGGTAGGCTACGATAGTGGCTGAGAGGACTGACTGGAACCAGATTGCTTGGGTTAAAATCACATCCGTAACATATTAGCTGTGTGACTTTGGAAAAATTACTTAATGTCTCCGTGCCTTCCTTTCTGTAAAATGGGAAAGGTACTATTTTTCTTTCAGGGCTGCCTTCTAAAGCTTTATAGAGAGTGTGTGGAATGCTCATTCAACACAAGTCTAGAGGCAGGGATATACCGGGATTTTAAAAGGAGATAATAAAAAATCAGCCGTCTTGTGGCATAGGGTTGTGTAGGCATTATTTGTGCTGTGTGTGGATGTGGTATCAAAGAAGGGGATAAAAATGTCCTTTTTCTCTCTAATCTTTTTGTTGAAAATCTGTTAGCACTACAATCTCATATAGGGTCGAGGTTTATAATGTACAATGATACGATTCATGAACATTTCGGTACATTTCAGTAGTTTTGTAGTTGATAAATTCACATGTCATATATTTTTATTTTTGTCCTGAAAGTACTCTTTCTGGTGTAATTAATAGACCACAGGAGATTTGTCAGGGTCTGGTTATCTTTAAGTATTGTGAAATAAAGGCCTCATTATTATACTCTCCATTGGTTCTGTGTCAGTCCAAGTAACAGAAAGTAGAAAGTGAAATTGTTTTTCTCTCAAATTCCTTCCCATTTGGTTGCTATGGATATGTAGTTTTTGGACATCCCTTGTATGAAAATAGTCCTCATCAAGCTTATTTGACCCTTAGGTCTCAGATCTCAGATCTTTCAGTAGCTTCTCACTTAATAAATATTCTCCCTCATGAGGTGAAATATTTGCACCCTGAACTTGCAGTTTGCTTGATTACTATAAATGAAAGTTGCATAGTTCACTGCATTCAACCAGGTTGAGCCCCCATTTTCCTTTGGTACAATATTACAAATATGAACATCATCAAAAAAATAAAAAATAAGACATACACATTTGTAAATACTTGTAATGTGTAATGTCAGATATTGATTATAAAACTTAATAACTACATACATGTTTTGTTTGTAATTTTTTTCCCCATCTTTATAAACTTATGAAGTGTCCTTAAAAAGTTAATGGAAAAAGTGTATAATGAAAAAACTTTGCCTGGATTACATTTTTTTTTTTGGCACCAAAATTAACTTTTGCTTTATTCCATTTTTTCATATCTGCTTTCACAAGTCTCCTTGCTATAGGCCATTGTTTTGATGATGCTTTTTTTCCCTTGAGGCAAGCATAGATATCGTTCATTATTCTGAGGACCTTTCGTGTCTCCTGTTCACAACTGGGGTCTTCTGTCCAAGAAGCCAGTAGCAGTGGTGGTGGTGGTAATGGAGGAGGCCAATCTTCACACTTGAGATTGCTCACCTGCTGTCATCCCTTGTTTGGTTGATAGAACGGCTTTTGTTAGTTGTTAAACGAACTTTTCTAGAAGTTCTTCATTGCTTTTCCTTTGGAATTTGTGGCTTTCCCGTAAACTTGAATCATTTTCCAAACTAGTTCTCTGATGTAGTCCAATTGTCTGCTTGAATTTAAGAACTTACTTTTGAACTTGATTTTAAGTATTTGGGAGTAAGACAATGCCTTTTGGAAATTGTTGTTTCTTTCTACCTCATACGTCAGCACATCACGTTTTCTCCTGTGAATCACATTGGCCAGTGCCATTTTACTCAGGATGATGCGAGTGAGGTTTATCCTAACACGTGCTTTTAAATATAACCATTGATAAAATCATTAATATGGTGTTACTGTTTATCATAAAGTAGATCTTGAAATGTCAATCAGAGTCCGATGTATCCGGTACTCACTATTGGTAAAAACCTTGTAGGTGTTAATTATAATAATACTTTTTATGATGGTTACTATTTTTTGAACATTTACTTGATACCAAGTATGGTTCTGAAAGCTTTATATGAACTAACTAATTTGATCCTCTTCAGATTCACATGAGGGAAGTACAGTTTCTTTTCTCCACGTTACTCGTGAGGAAATTGAAGCTCAGGCAGGTTGAACGACTTCACCAAGGTTACACAAGTAGGCAAAATAACATTTCTAACATGGAGGTAAGACTTCCGACAGCACACCCTTAATTATTATGGACTGGAATTCAGAAAAAAATCTGCCTGGGACCAACAGCTAGTGAGTGTAATGGCTATGTCACTGGACTCCCATGTAGTCGTCCGTGGTTCAAGTCCCGGACCCGGTGGCTTAAACTCACGCCGGGTGCATGTGCCCGCATGCCCAAGATCTCCAGAGGAAAATGGAGGAGAAGGGATTGCAGCATGGCAATCCCCCTGGGGGGAATTTCGTGCTTTCTGCCTCTTTTTCTCGCTCTGTCTCTCTGGCGAGTGCACGTGCCCTGTATTGAAAACCTCTCCAGAAAAAAAAAAATTTGCTTTAGTCTCATTTTCATTTGGGTAGTTAATATTATGGTATTTATCAAGTAGATGAGGCGTCCCTGTTCCAGAGATAAAGTTGGTAGAAGAAGTACAGTTTTCATTCTTGCCTCTTTCACACATTGCTAGCATCTGAGAATACTGGTGAGATTCAAAATTATTATTAGTTTCTGCTCTGTTTTTTAAGTTTATTAATGAAATTGAATCCCATTTGCCCCATTATTCAGAAGAGAACTCTGAATAATGCTTTTGTAGGCCATTTCACCTTGGAATGAGTGATAACTAGCTGTTTGGTTGGTTTCCCGTTGAGTTTCAGATCAATTGAACTTGTTCAATGATGCTAACCACAGTGTAGTTAGTTACACATGTAGGCTGAAATTATTATTTTTTTGTCTTTTGTTTATCAGAACATTTTCTTCTGTGCTAAATAATAGAAATAAATATAACTCCACGTCTTAAAGCCAATGCATAATAGGTAGCAATTAGTAGAATGTATTGTCTACTTAGCCTTTTTTTCCTGAGGCATAGAATATGAATAAAAGAACTTTTTGGAAGTTTATTCTTAATAAGATCTCTTTGAAACGAAACATTTATATTTAGTGTGAGAAATAATTGGAAAGAGAATTGTTACATATAATAGAACTTGTTATATTCATTCC
>NW_006159501.1:3520959-3540797 GCF_000334495.1 Tupaia belangeri chinensis
TCCTGCTGACAGATAAATGTTACATTCAGATGAAACCAGCATATTTTATTGTTTGGAAAAAAAAGAATAGGGTTTTAATTTAAAGAATCCTAAAATTAAGCAAAAGTACCATTATTTTGTAAAGAGATAATTTAAGTTTACCCTATAACTACTTTCTCTTAGTGGGGAAGATGCATTTAAATTTTGACTTCCTAGGCAAAGGGGGAAAAATAGAGTAAGTTAAAGTATACATCAGTGCAGTATAAAGTTTTGTGTTTATAGAACTTCAGATTCGAAGTGTAAGTTTGGCAGCCACCCAAACTTTCTCTAGTTCTGTAGAAGGAACAGTATGATTTCTAGGTTTTTTGAGCCATGCTCTCATCCAAACCATTTAGTAATACTTGGATGACTATTTTAGTTGTGAACTGAGTTAATGAACAAGGTTTTCTCTGAATTTTATTAAGCATTCTGTCATTCTGCTTTATGAAAGGTTAAGTAGCTAAAATTTGAGCATTTTTGAAAGAAAAGAACAGATCCAATCAATTATTTTGAACTGAGAGGAATGGTGAGGACCCAGTCCCACTGGTGCAGGCGGGAATGCACTGCTCTTCGATGCTGGAGCCACGTGGAAGGCTGCGGTTGCATTCTGGGTCATCCTGAAACAGGCTGGGCACACTGTGCTCCCATCTGTCTGGAAGGCTTGTGGTGGTGGTGCGTGGGGAGGGTGGCAGAAGCAGGGAATCTCAGAGCCACAAGACCCTGTTTCTCCGTCTCTCTGTCTCTCTCTCTTTCAACTTACAAAAAGTAATGGTGGGATTTTGGGAAGTAATGAACTTTCTAGGTGACAGGTGTACACCATCACTAGCTTACTGTTCCTTCAGTTTTATAACTTATTAGGTAAGCAGTCTCATTTTCACTGAGGTCTACATATCCTACATAAACATACCTCCATGATGTGTCTTTTTTAATGAACAAATTATCCCCTTCCAATGCTGTATTTCAGTCTTAAATTTTTGTGATACTTGTGAAATCACTTCGATAATTCTTTGTAGCGTTATTAGCCAGCTCAAGCTATTTAGATTCTGCTAACTGCCAGGCATTGTTAGATGCTGAGAATACAGCTGGAGACAAAATAAAGATTTTGTCTTTGAGGAGTTCCTGCTCTGCCTGGGAATGAGGTCCTGCCTGTTTCCTAAATGCTGTCATCTGAGCAAAATAAAGAATATGATGCTGCTATAGCAAGCACTTTACATTCCTAAAATTTAATAAAATAATTAATTTTGTTGAAATGTCTTATAAGAAAATAAAAGAGCATAGGGCCAGCAGGTGGCCTGGAGGAGGTTAAGGTGGCTGGATCCCACATGGCGTACTATGTGGTTCTAGTCCTGGACCTGGTTGCTTGAAAAACATATAGTGTGTGTGTGCATGGGTGCCCAAGGTCGCGAGGAGAGAATGGAGGAGAAGGGATTGCAGTGTGGCCATCCCCCTGAGGGGTGATTTTTCAGTTTACCTCTCTCTGACTCTCTCCGGAAAGCATATGTATATATATATATATATTTTAGCAAAACAAAAACAAAAACAAAAACAAAAAAAAAACCAACCAAACAAACAAAAACAACTTAAAAAAGAAAACATTTTTGTTTTTTTACATAACTCTTAGTGATCAGACCTATGATTAAGCCATACTTGGTAGATATGAGTTTCGTAAGACTAGTAATCTACTGGTGGTATATCTTAGTTGACATGGATCCTTTAAATGTGCATGTACATGGTCTTGAGTGTCTGTATTTAATCTTGGGAAAGCTCCAATTGCCTTCTATCTGAGATGCACAAATCTGACTGGCAGCTTTTACGTATGAAATAAGAGCCTGGGGGAATGTACTTGGGGCCAGATAGTAGCCTCCCCGTTCTTTGTAGTGGTGTATAGCATGCTAGCTAAAAGCTGAACTGTGGATTTTGTCTGATCCTGTTCTGATCCTGGCTGTGCTTTATATTAGCTTTGTGGGGGTGGACTTGTACAAGTTGACTTGTACCTCAGTTTTGTCATCGTAATATGAGGAAGACAGTGTCATCTACTACATTAGATTGGTATGACTGTGTTGAGGCACTGTATGTTAAAGGCATTGTATACTACTGGGCCTGGTAAGGCATCATACTCATTAGAGATAATTGTCATTGCTGACCCTTATACTGTGGTATAGTAGAAGGATTATAACACTGCTGTTATTACTACTGTGTCGGTGCTGATCAGCACATGGAGAAACGGGCCAGTTGTGCTGTGCCTTGAAGATGCAGCAGAAATCCTTTATTATCCCAGGACCCTTCGGGACCATTCGGAGTGAGCCTCTGAGGAGAATGCGTTTAGGTTAAAAGCCAGTATGTTTTCTTAGTCATTTCTGTTCAGTGAAGATAACAAAGTTTTACAGCTTTCTAGTCTCTAAATGCCAAGTAAGTATTATTCTTCAGAGCATCCCACACCATTACTAATCATTTTAGTAATAATTCTTGTATCTAATATGTATTTTGTATAGAAAATACACATCTCAACCTGTGATACATTTTTCTAAGATTCTTTGAGGAAACATTCTGTGTAGCTTAAGGAACCGTGTCTACTTTAATTAGAAAAGCCATAATAGCTTGCTAGGTTTCTTTTTATTTTTCGTGTTCTTCAATTCATTGCTATAATGTATTCTTATGTTCGAAGAGTAAGCATTATCATCATCACTGTGTCCAAATGTTATCTTTTTACTTTCCATTTCAGTGGTCTGTGATAAAATATTTGTTATTGACATAGTAGAAAATGAAATCGTTTTTTTTATTTGGTGACAAATGACAGTGTGATTGTGGCATTCATTCTAAATTATCAACCGTATGATTCAGCAATTTAAAAACATGAACTCAAATACCTTCAAAAATGTATCTCTGGTACGTAGTTTGCTAGGATATTATGTGATAGCCAAAAAACCATGATTTTAATATATAATGTAATACTGGGACCAGCAGATAGCGTAATAGTTGGTGTCGCTGGACTCCATGTAGTCTACTGCAGTTTAAGTCCTGGACCTGGTGGCTTACCACTCACGCTGGGCACATGTGCATGCATGCTCAAAATCCCAAGAGGATAATGGAGGAGAAGGGATTGTGGTGTGGCCATTCCTTCTGGGGGATGATTTCTCACTTTCTGTCTCTGTGTCTATCTCAGTCTCTCTGTTGAGTGCTGGAGAGTGCTCTCAAAAATATCTCTCAAAAATTACAATAAGATGAAGTTCTTATTTTGTATCTCTAATAGGGAACCTTGACTTTGGGTAATTTGCCTCCATAATGATAACTGCAAGGACAATGCCGCTGATTGATGAATCAGTTCTGCCCCTTCCCAGACCTCATTAGCTTCCCTCTCGCTTTAAAACCCTCCAGTGGTTTCCTATTAACTTTTTATATGAAGACCAACCTCTTCACCAACATAATTTCCCAATGTCTACGAAGTGTTTCTTGTGCAGAGCATGTTTCCTAACCTAATAACATAAGGTAGTGTAATCCTTTTCCTGGAACTATGAGACATTTTAGAAAAATGTTACTATTGATACTCAGAAATATGAGAGAAAATGTTTCATTAAACTATAAAAGCAAGGCAATCAAGTTTGTTTTTTCAATTTTGGTCTTACTCTTAATTCAGAATGATTCCGATGTTAGCACAGATCCGTGGATATGAGGGACCCTAGAGATAATGCCTAGAGCCCTCTTCTTTAGAAGGTCATATGCCAGAGACAGCATAGCTGATTCAGACAGACTTGCTTCTGTTTCCCAGTCTCCTGATCTGTAGCACACTGATCTGCAGCCATACCATACTATCCTTCCCTCACTTTAATTATTTTGAAAAGTTAAAAATTCCTTTTTTTTTTTTTTTTTTGAAGAGGTTTTTACTATAGGGCACGTGTACTTGCCAGACAGACAGAGAGAGACAGAGAGACAGAAAGTGAGAAATCACCCCCCGGGGGGATGGCCACGCTGCAGTCCCTTCTCCTCCATTCTCCTCTTGGGATCTTGGGCACGCACACACACAAGCCCGGTGTGATTTTTAAGCCACCGGATTCGGGACACGAACCGTGGTTGACTATAAGGGAGTCCAGCAACATAGCCATTACGCTAACTGTTGGTCCCAAAAATTACTTAATTTTTTTATTGCTGGTACCACTACCACAATTTACAGGGCAATATACTTGATGTAATGAAAAGAAAAAGAAAAAGACAAAGCTACAACAGATAAAAGACCTCATGAATGTACATCTAATTGATACTACATTGCATTAATTAACAGCTGCATTTTTTGCAAACTGTGGCTCTGACAGTCCTGAACAAGAAGGGTTTCCTCTTTAAGCTTCAGTAACTTTCTGACTGTGGATAATTGTTCCTCCTGTGGCAGATTTTTACAGTTCCTCTAATGCATTTGGGTCGACTCTCTCAGAGTAACCTGCAGCTTTCCTGACAACTCCTCACTTTCTCTATCCTGCTAAGAACTGTAGCCCCTTTCTGCTGTTTTTAGAACCTCCTGCTACCATATCCAGCACTTCCACCACCAGATCCATAACCACCACAAGGACTGCCCGAGCTTCTTCCACCAAAACTGCCCCTTTTCATGGGTCCATAATTTGGTTGTTGTTGTCCACTATAATTTCCAAAATCATTACAGTTGCCACCACCCCTGTAGTTACCACCACCAAAATTTCTGTCTTCATTCCTCCACTACCATCATATCCACCACCTTTGTCCTTTAATTTATTTAAAAAAAAATTTTTAGGTTTTTGTCATAGGGCATGTGTGGTTGCCAGAGAGACAGATAAAGACGGTGAGAGGGAAAGTGAAAAATCACCCTGTGAGTGGGTTGGCTATGCCTTAATCCCTTCTACTCCATTCTCCTGGGATTTTAGGCACACATGCATATGTACCCAGCATGATTTTCAAGCTGCCAGGTCTGGGACTCGAACTGTAGTTGACTATGTGGGAGTCCAGCACCTTAACCATCATACCACTTGCTGGTCCCTCTTTTTGTCATCTTTAGAGATACTTCTTACTCTTCAAAATCATTTTCCATTCCTTCTATGTACTTATACCATAAGTCTGTGCTATCCACCATGGTAGCCACTAGCCACATATAGTTGTTTAAATTTAAATCAATTCAGATGAACGGAAGTTCACTTTTGTAGTACCCGTAGCCTTATTTCAAGTGCTTAATATATGTACAGATATATTGGTTTGTTGGAAAAGTCATGACGTCTTATTCTGTGTTTTTCTATGGAAAAATGCGTCATGACTTTCCCAGTGACCCAATAGAACATTTCTGTGTTTGCAGGAAATTTGATTTAGTAGCCTTGCTCTAGTTTGCAAGCTTGTGGGCGTGGGACCATTTATACTGGTATTAAGAATACACAATACAGGCTCTTGATAGATGTTTTAGAACGTGGGAGTGAACACATACCTGTATTGTCCTTTAATTCCTTGTCAAATTTTTGTTTGGAATTTTCCTTTTCTTTTGAATCACTTATTACTGAGGAGAACGCAGAGATATGATATTTCTCTTTTACGTATTATATAGAATATGTACCATGTGCCATTTAAAATCCCAATATAGGGATCTTGGAGCTTCAGGTTATAGAGATAACTTTTGCATCATATTTTGTGTGTAGCTAGTCATTGAGGTAGTGTGTATTTTAACTTTTTTTTTTTTTTCATTTTAAGTCATAATGGTGACTCCCTGCTGATCATTCCTTGGCATGAACGTCAACACCGAGCTAAAGATTGGTGCGAAGAGCTGCAGTGCAGGTCAGTATGAGCCAAAATGAGGCAGCCTCATTTTTTGTGGGATGGGTGAGTAGACCGCCCTGTGAAAGTAGTGAGTGACCTATGCCCTCTCCCTTTATGGACTTCCAGATTTAGAGATTTTGAGTGAAATTTATTAGGTTTTTACTATAGGGCTTGTGTGCTCACCGGAGAGAGAGACAGTGAGAGGGAAAGTGAGAAATCACTCCCTTGGGGGAATAACTATGCTCCAATCCCTTCTCCTCCATTTTCCTGGGTTTTGGGGCATGCATTCATGTGTGCCTGGCATGATTTTCAAACTGCTGGGTCTGGGACTTGAATCATGGTTGGCCATGTAGGAATCTAGCACCTTAACCACTACCTGCTTAAGGGTCTACTTGCTGGCCCTTTAAGTGAAATTAAAAAAGAAAAAAACCTCTTTGCTATGTTAATTTTTTAAAAAAAAATTTGTAAAAGCAAAGTTTTGCCATGTGGCAATCTTCCTGCCTCACTTTTCCAACTGAGACTACAGGTGTACCCCACCACACCAGGCTTATGTTAACCTCTTTCTCATGAGAAACTATTAAGTACAATAAAACGATTATTTAAAAAATGATTATTATAACAACTCTTTTATTTTGAATGATTTCCTTTCAGTCTTTCACATGTGTGAGGGGACATGAGAAAGTTTATAGAAAATGGAATTAGAATCAAGTTTATTGTGGTGTAAGACACTTTCGTGCTTCATGTACAGTTTTTTCATAATACACATTTTCTTTTCTTTTTTAAATTTGCCAGAGGGCACATGCACTTGTCAGAGAGAGAGAGAGGTAGAATGAGAAGGTACCTCCTGATGGGACGTGGTCACTCCACCATTCTTTTCCTGGATTTCTTCACCCTGTTAGGATTTCGGACTTGCATGCACACGTGCCTGTCATGTTTTTCAAGCTGCCTGGGTGGGGACTTAAACCATGGACTTTGTCCAGCTCCCTTAATCACTCGATAAATAGAGCCAGACATTTTCCACGAACTTTTTGAAGACCCCCCCACCCAGTACAGATAAATTTCTCATAGTTTTAATCAAGTTATATGTACGCTTTTGTTCTTGATTTTTTTTTTTGGAACAGATTTTTGCTATAGGGAGTGTGTGCTCACCGGAGAGATAGACAAAGAGAAATCAGCCCCCGGGGGGATGGCCACACTACAGTCCCTTCTCCTCCATTCTCCTTTTAGGAATTTGGGCACCCACGCACAAAAAGTCATGTCTGGCATGGTTTTCAAGTCGCCAAGTCTGGGACTCGAATCGTAATCGGGCGGGTGTCCAGTGCCTTAACCACTACACCACCTGCCGACCTCGCTATTACTCACTTTTTAAAAACTGTCCTTTAGCCTTTTTTCCCCCTCCAAATTGTGTATGGTGACAAACAGTAAAGTGATCTACAAAGCTTGTTTTAAAGAAAGTGAGACCCCAAACCGCAGACCCCTCTCCCTGAGTCCTGTTCTCTAGCAGAACGTCCTTTCAGTTCTTCTTGCGCATTTTTGGTACTGACCTCCCTGTCTCAGAAATAACGTAATTGTGCATGTGTTTCTTGATTTTTTAGTTTCGGTCATTATCTCTTGATTTCCGAGAATGAAAATAATGATTTAGTTGCTGTTTATTCCATGTATCTGTTTCTCCTTGAGGGCTTTTTCTTCCCAGTGTCTTTAAAAAAGATGTTTTTACTGTCACTCAGTGGAGTTTCAGGTGAAACTAGAGCTTAATGGATGGTATATTTAGCTAGAAGTCTGTATTTACCAGTTGTAATGAGAGACTGAAGAGGTAGATCAATTGAAAAAGGTGGGTGGTTGAGGCAGTGGCTGTGGTGGAAGAGGTGAGGTGACACTGTTGACCACAGATTCTCTTGATTTGAAATGGTGCCTTTTACAGAGTAAGCCCTGGTTTGAGGACCTGGCCTATTCATCTCATGCTTCTCATTCTTTCTAGCCTATGTCTTTTTTTTTTTTCTTTTTTCTTTTTAAAACATCTATCTATCTATCTGTTCGGATTTTCAAGCCTCTGGGTCTGGGACTCAAACCGGGTCAACCATATGGTCGCCCAGTGCCTTACCCATCACACCACCTGCTGGCTCAGCCTGTGTCTTCTTTTTTTATCCTAACAAGTGGATGAAAGGAATGAGAGAATTTCTTAGACCAACCATAGCAAGTTAAAATGTATGCAGACCTTGCTGTGCTGGAACTCCTAAATCTCTGAAAAACGTAAAGCCAGGAAAAGTTCTACAGAAGGAAAGATAATGGAGATTTTCAGTAATGCTGGCTTTATCTTAATCCTTATTCATTTAATCAGTTCCTGTCCTCTGCTAGGTTCAGGAATATTGAGGGAAGAAAGAGATGTAGTCCTGTCCCCATGAAACATATGACCCAGCAGGAAAGCCACAGCTGCTGTCAGTGACTAAGGTCAGGAGTGCTGTGAGAGACAAGTGCAGGGCCACTGCGGGCCCACAGTACGGACCTCCACTCAGCGCAGGTCAAGGACGGCTTTGCCGGGAACTGAGGTGGAACCTGAGATTGAAGGGTATGTGGGAATTAGTAGAAGGCGAGTTTGGCAAGTGAGAGAGAGGAGTGATCTAAGTAGAGGGAAGAAGCGTGGGAGGCTCAAGGCAAGACCCTCTTGAAGGACCGAAAATAAACAGGTATCATTGAAGTAGACAGAACCAAAGTGAGATGGCATCACCGGGAGGCTGTGAGTTCAAGGCAGGTTGCAATCTGTGTGAGTGGGTATTGTGGGCATGGGGCTGACAGAACCAGGTTTCTGTGTTAGAGAAGACTGTATTACCAGAGGATATCATGAACTCAGTTTCGAACTTAGTGTACTTAAAGTGCCTGTGAAAACTCAAATTAAAAATAGCAGGGAGAGGTTGAAACTTCTAAGTGAAGACTGGGTTAAGGGTAAAAGTACAGTTGCCTTAATATCTGTAGTCACTCGGTTGTGCAGTCAAAGGGGTGACCTGGAGAGGGTGTACAGTCAGAAGAGAAGCAATCTGGACTAAGCATTCAGAGGTGCTGTTTGTTTTGTTTTGTTTTTGCTATAGAGTGTGTGTGCTTACTGGAGAGGCAGAGACAGACAGAAAGTGAGAAATCCCCCCCCCAGAGAAAATGGCCACATTGCAATCCCTTCTCCTTCATTCTCCTCTTGGGACTTTCCGCACGCACACATGCACACGTGTGATTTTTAAGCCACCAGGTCCAGGACTCAAGCCGAGTTTGCCTACATGGGAGGCCAGCGACGTAATCATTAAACCATGTGCTGGTCCCCAGAGGTGCTGGTTTCTAATGGTTGGGTGGAGGAGAAAGTTCTTGAAAAGGTATCTGAAAAGAAACTGTTGGGGGAACCAGCAGTTAGTGTAATGGCTATGTTGCTGGACTCCCACGTAGTCGACCATGGTTCGTGTCCTGGACCCGGTGGCTTAAAACTCATGCTGGGCACATGTGCGTGTGTGCCCAAGATCTCGAGAGGAGAATGGAGGAGAAGGGATTGCGGCGTGACCATCCCCCCTGCAGGGTGATTTCTTGCTTTCTGTCTCTCTGTCTCTCTCTGTCTGTCTGGCGAGCGCACACGCCCTATAGTGAAAACCTCTCAAAAAAAAAAAAAAAAGAAACTGTTGGGAAAATGAGAGAAATACTGGAATGAAAGGGAAGTGTACTTCTAAAAGAAAACAGATTTCATCTGGTGGTGCTGAGAGGGAACTTTGTAAGGGCTGAGAAGAGCATCCAAGGAACTCAGATTGCTGGTGACAGATTTTCTTGGCAGAAATGGGGCAGACTGAACACCTTCCAAGAGCAGCGATGTGGCTCGTGTGTCAGTGATGGGGAAAATCCCGGTAAGGATGCGGGAAACGGTGAGAGTAGTCAGGTGAAGGACATTCCACACGCAGGGAGGCCTTCTGTGGTGTAGGTTGTCAAAGGCATGTGCATGAACTGCCCTGAAGTGCACAGGCTTTCATGTCTGCTTGTATGCTACAGCTGCCAGGACTTCCGTTAACAAGTAACTAACCATGGAATTAAGCACCTGCTCCGCACCAGGCAGTGCCCTCTGTGGACTTCGTTTACATTTGAATTTTTGCAACATTTTTGCATATTAGCCCCATTTTTTTTTTTAACCTTTTCTTCTTTTTTTTTTTTTTTTTTTTTTGCCGTAGGGCATATGTGCTCACTGGAGACAGAGAGAGAGAGGAAAAAGTGAGAAAACACCTTATAGGAAGGATGGCCATGCCTTAATCCCTTCTCCATTCTCCTGATTTTGAGAGGATGCATGTGTCTTTTTTTTTTTTTTTTTTTTTTTTTTTGGGTAAGGTTTTGACATAGGGTGTGTGCACTAGTCAGAGAGAGAGAGAGAGAGAGATTGATTGATTGATTGATTGATTGATTCAGAGACAGGGAAAGTGAGAAGTCATCCCCAGAGATTCAGAGACAGAGGGAAAGTGAGAAATCATCCCCAGAGATTCAGAGACAGAGAGGGAAAGTGAGAAATCATCCCCCAGGGGGACTGCCATGCTGCACCCCCTTCTCCATTCTCCTCTTGGAATTTTGGGCTTGTGCACACATGTGCCTGCATACACAGGTGTTAGTTTTTTTTTTTCCAAGCCACCAGGCCCTCGACTTGAACCACTATTGGCCATGTAGGAGTTTGGTATCCATCCTAACTAGGTCTGGGACTCCTAACAGCAGTTGGCCATGTGGGTCCAGCCACCCTAACCTCCACCACCTAACTGGCCCCTAGGCTAGTCTTTCTTAAGTCATTAATAAGCAGTTGCACAGCTTTGAGCGATGAATTTGAGCTTCAGGTTCAGTTCTGACTCCAAAGCACACTGCCCTGTAGTAGTAATAATTCTAGTAGTCCTTCCCCCAACATGTGCTGCCAGCTTGCTGGAGAAGCAAGAATATCTGAAAGAGGTGTTTTCTGCGTGTGCACATGAGGTTTCTTAGTTTAGGTTACTTTCTGCTCTTTTCCTAGTCCTTAACCATAGAAGGCAATTGGCTGTAATAACCATCTTTGTAAAAATTCCTCATAATCTGGGATGTCATCCCCGCGTATATTCCTCTAAGATCTTTCTTCTCACACCTGCTGGGAAATGGCATAGCGCAGGTCCGTGCTGTGTACATGGCGGGACAGTCCTGTGTTTCTGGCCCTCTGTGGGGTCTTGTCATCAAATAAATAAGGTATATTTCCTCTTATTTTCATTAATGTTCAAGGCAAGGATTTTAAACTCCAGATTCAAATTGGAATCACTTGGGGGTGTTTCCTAAACGAGGCCTGCCTGGCTGTCACGGGTGGTTTTGATTTAGCAGGCCTGCGGTAGCCACCCAGCGGTGTGCACTGTGTGAAGCTTCCCAGGGTGATTTCGATTTTGTTAATACTTAGTTGATTGATTCGTGGCATAGTTGTTTTATTATCCATTCTGATTTTTGAAATTGGGAAAGCCAGTGGGAAAATAAATGAAGCATCCTAAAAATGTCTCATTTGTCTTGTAAGTGTGCACACACATACAAGAACACACACACACTCGCACACCCATGGTGTGTCGCTACAACCTGTTCTCTCCTCATCTGTTTCTGTCTTTCACAAAATTGTGTGTTTTCCCAGCACACTTGTTAGTTGTTCATTGTACCTTTTGTGCTTTGCAGAATGGTCGTTGAGCCGAGTCTCCAAGACGAAAGTGAGTTCTTGTATGCTGCACAGCCCGAGTTGCTGAGGTACAGGTCAGCCCAGCTTGCAGTGGAGGAGGCCATGGACTGGTACCGGACCAGAGCAGAGGAAATAGAGCATTACGCGCGACAGGTGAGGAGACACCGGCCGCGCTCAGCCGGGATAGCAGGGCTGGTGTGGTCTGAGCATTCAGTCCGTGCAGCTGGTGCCCTGGTCAGGCCAGGAATCACGGATATAATTGGTAAAGGGGGAAATAAACATTTCTTATTATGTTTGTTCACTTATCTTCTCTCTGATGCTTTTGGTGTTTTTTGTTTGGAATTTTTACAGAGCAAATGCATACTAAGACAAGTTGTCCAAAATCTTTGTTTCAAATGTAAGCTGCAAAATATACTGTCCCTGATTTGCTCTATTTTTTAAAAGAATTATTTTATTTATCTTTATTTATTTAAATTTGACCGGGGGAGGAGGGAGGGAGGGAAGGAGGGAGAAAAGAGAGAGAGAGAGAGAGAGAGAGAGAGAGGGAGAGAGGGAGAGAGAGAGAGAGAGAAAGAAAGCGAGAAAGCAAGATGACTGGTCCATGACTCAAACCAGGGTCAGACATATGGGAGTCCAGTGCCCTTATCCACCATGCCACCTGCTGACCCCAATTTTCTCCATTTTTAAGAGGCTCAGTAGCATATTAATTGAAAAGATTGTGTCAACATAGAAATGGCTGATTAGTCCTGTGTTCCATTGCAGTAATGCAGCTGACTGTGAATTTGTCATTCGAAGCTGTTGGTCATGTTTCCCTTAAGTCCATGCCTTGTTTCTCCCTGTTCTTACATCCCTTGCCAAGATGCAAAACAGCTGCATCAGAGAGGGGATGTGTGTGTGGGAGAGAGCGACAAGGACTGTACTGACCTCTGGTTTCTCAATTGTAAGGTTGACTCTGACTATTGGACCTTAGAACTAGACCGCTCATGTTTCACTACCTTAGTTTTCTGCTAGGGTTATTAGTTCCTGTAGTACTTGTGAGGGAGCGTTAAGAACTGCCAACTCAGTGTGGTGTAAATGTAAGCAACTGTCTGCATCTTAAAGAACAGAGATTGCTCATTCACAGCACAGGGACAGAATGCTCTGTGACTTTCTGTCCTAGCTCTGGCCAGTGCAGGGCCTTTGGTTTTTACTCGCCGCCTTGGCTTTGGCCCGCCTGTCCTCATATCACTCTTCTCTCTTTCCTTCTCCAGGAAGATGGGTTCCTGCGGGCCTGGCGAGCAGCAGTTCTGCGGGAGTAGTACCAACTGCTTTGTTTAAATTTCTGCGCAGTGTACTGGGCACGGCCCTGGGTTTCCCCATAATAGCCTTTTTGAATTCCAGCTTAATCTAATTTCTATTTATAGAATTCATAGAACTAAAGATGAATTATTTGCTGGAGCTGATGTGAATATTCTAGCCTGAACTTCTTGGGTGATGGCCATGAATATATATGATGGATTTTTCAAGTCTTTGAAGCTGGCTAAGGGCCATATGGAAATGTTTAGGACCTTACTCTACACAATGAAAAGAATCTTTGGAGATATTCTAATCTAATTCTATGTTTTACAGATAGATAACCCAAGGTCCACAGGAAAGAAAGTGAGCAACTTGTCCAGGGACGCACACTGGCAGAACCAGACAAAATGCAGGCCTCTGTGTGATCTTTCTTATAGAGTTCATATAAACTGATCAGCTACACAAATCTTAATGATTGAGAACGAGATGCACAAATCTTTGAAAAAGGAGCTCTTCTTAGACCATAGTATCTTTCTTCATAGCAAGTATTTTATAATGTTTCCTTCTCATGCTGACATGAAAATTGTAAATATCATATTTTATCTACACAACAATTTCCAGAAAGTTAATATAATGACTTAACTACAATAGGATACATAAAATACGTAAATGCTTGGTCATGACAATACTAGACAATAAAGTCAGTGAGAAATCCCTTTGAATATGTAATCCAAAATTGCACACAGATTTAGGGTTGGTGTACTGTTGAGTTAAATGCCACAAATTGTTGCCGGTGACGTGAACAACTAACTCATGATAAAATTTTTAACAAGATAGAGTAAAATCTTTCCTGAATTTATGTAGTAGCTGCGTTATAGGAAAATTCGGTGTAAATTAAAGTACACAAAGAGGAATGCGTAAAGGGTTGGTGACATTAAGATCTTGACTCTGATGGCTGAAACTAGTTTTCAGGACATTTGGAAGGTAGGCAGGGGTCAGGCCGACCCAGGGCTCAGCATCACCTAGAAGGCAGCCCAATGGAAAACGTGGACTTGGAGTGCGCGTCGAGCACGTTCATCACGGGTGACAAATGTCCACTCTGGTGGGGGATGTAAGTTGTGGGGTAGGTTTTGTGTGTGTGTGTGTGTCTTGAAGGACACAGGGAGATTTATGGGAACTCTTTGTACTTTCTGCCCAATTCTGTTATAAACCTAAAACTGCTATAAGGGACCAGCAGGTGGATTAATGGTTATGTGGACTCCCATATAGTTGACTGCGATTCAAGTCCTGGACCTGGCAGCTTAAAACTCATGCCGGGTACATGGGTGTGCATGACTAAAATCTCGGGAGGAAAATGGAGGAGGAAGGATTGCAGCATGGCCATCCCCCCAGGGGATGATTTCTCACTTTCTGTCTCTCTGCCTCTCTCAGTGTCCCTGGTGAGTACATGTGCCATAATAGGGGGAAAAATTAAAAAAATAAAAAATAAAGTTTACGAACAACTACAAAGCTTTCTGAAATTTCAATTTTTTTAATAGTCTAGCAATAATTCTTAGATCTTTTGAATTCTTCTTGTAATATTGGGGATAATTATAAGGAAAGAAAAATAATTTGGGGGTGCATCAGTTGGCTTTTGTTTTTACATTGCATTCATTAATTGAAAAACACAATAGAAGTTTTTGGGTTTCATTTTAGCTTTGTGTTTATTGACATTTCATGTGGCTTATGCTACAATCAAAGTGATATCTGACATAGTTTTATCTTTTTCATTTTTAGAGGTTTAATTGATGTGGGACTTCTTTTTCCTTAGCGTCTATAAATGCCTTCAGCACAATGTGTTTGTTGGTTTAGGAAAATGCTTTATAGTGCGGAATTTTATCTGGTGAGGGCTTGGGTATACAGTATAAGTTTCTAAGTTGCATTAGAGCCTGTTTTCATTTAAAGTGAGAGTAATCTTTTTTTTTTTTTTTTTGAAATTCTATTAAGTGTACTTTATCCTTTTATAAAATTTATTTTTTTTATTTTTAAAGATTCACTTCTAATCATTGTACATCTTTACAGTGTACAAGATGTTTTTGATTTTTGATTTTTAAAACATTTTTACTTTAGTAAGTATTTGGAAGGCAACAAATTCAAAATTGATATTAGCAAGAATTTGGATCATGAATTGGTGGGTGTATTAACAGATTAGTAATGTGCAGTGTTCAAACTACTACTTGCTGCATTTTATGCATGAAGTTTTCCTAATTCTGAAAATTCACATGAGACAATTTTTATTTTCTTTTTCTTTTTTAGATAGGTCTGTAGGTAGATATGTATCCTTTCAGACGTGAATTCTCTTTTTACTCTTAAGCATTCAGTTAAAAACGTTTATCTGTTGAAGCATTACCAAATCCCTCCTGTTTGCCTCATGCTTTTCTTGTCAGTACTTTTCCCTCCTCAGATTTATCCCCTCCACCCTTCCAGCCAAAAAAATGCATTCTTGTTTCTTTTGCTTTATCTTCACCTGTAAATTCCTAGGTCTTTGAAAGGCTCTGAGTGGGTTTTGTTAGCAGCTGGCATTTTTCTTTGCATTATATGGCTGTTCCCTCTTCTCCCCTGCTATTCCTTGTACCCCACCTCTCTCCTTATCATTCTCAGAAAAGGATTTTGCTTTGAATTTCATTTGAAAACTTAAGAATGCCCTTCCCTTTGTACTTATTCTTCCCAGCTTTCCCCAGAGGGAGAGGTCTCTCTTCATGTTCAAGGCTGTTCTGTTCCTTTACCTGTGTTCTGGATCGACATTCTCACCTGCTGAGGTCACCTTATCAGCCATTTTCGCTGTCCTTATCTTTAGGCTCTTTTTCTTTATTACATTGATTGCCTTTCCTCCTTTTTTGGAAATAAAATTTAAGTCCATTCTATTTTATAAATACAAAAAAAAAAAAAAAATCAGAGCTGTTCTCTCCCTGGCTTTTGTTTGAGTTTCTTGTTTCCATCACAGTTTAGCTCACAAAGTTTTTCTGTCTCTCCTAGTCATTTTCTCCATTTTTTAAAAAGATAATTTATTTAATTTTATTTATCATTATTTTTGAAAAAAAAATTGCTAAGGGCTTGTGCACTCACCAGGGATAGACAGACAGAAAGAGAGAGAGAGAGAGAGAATGAGAAAGCAAGAAAGCAAGCCACCAGGGCTGGGACTCGAATTGCGGTCAGCTATGTGGGATTCCAGTGCCATAATCATCATGCTGGCCACTAACGATTTTACTTTTATTTTATGTATTATTCCTTTCATGGGAGAGAAAAGGGGGAAGGCATGTAAGGAGTGCTAAACTCAAGTCGTCATTCTAGACACATCCTTACTCATATTCTTAATCTGATTTGACGAGATTTTGTGAATTCTGTCTCTTGAATTATCTGTTATATACACATTCCATATGTCTTCAGTCTCACTGCCATAGTTTAGCTCCTTGTTATTTGTTTTGCCAAGTACATAGGAAGCATTTAGGAAGTATTTACTCAATGTGAATAAATGGGAATACTACTTGGTGAATGAATGGGCAAGTCAGTATATTTGGTTAGAATTCCTCTAAAACTAGTAACTGTAGTTCTCCTGACTCATCTACTTATTTTCATTCTAGTCCATTTCCAGTTTATCATTTGCATTTCATTCATCATTTCGTAAATGTTTACCGAATGGATTTTCTGATGTGTAAATCTATTTATGGGATGTTTTGTCAAAAATCCTTTCGTAGTAGTATATTCCAGGAGGACTGCACGTTCCTCCATGTGGCTAACAATATCTTCCTTATGTGGTTCCTCCTTACTGTTCACGCCATCTTGGTCATCCCTTCACTGTACACCTTCTGTCCAGTCACGTGGAACTAGTTGTGCTTTCACGACACACTGCATCTTTGCCTTCCCTGCCGTTCTCCTTCCCTTCAGCTTCCTCCTTCACTGAACTCACATCCTCTGAGTCCTCAAAGTTCACGGTAGGTGTTTCCTCCAGGCAACTCTGGGATACTGTGGATTGGCTGGTGCTGTCTTCTCTGAGATCCCAGTCACACACACACAGCCATTCCGCTGCACTTCAGCCACCCACCTCCTGGATTGTCATTCCCATGTAGACCGAGGGATCTTTGCAGGAGACCGAATCTTTCCGTGTGTATTGCTAATACCTAGAGTGATGCCTAGCTCAAAGTAGACCCTCATTAAGTAATTATTTTACTATCTAAATTATTTAAAGTAATTATTTAAATATCTAGCTACACAGAGTAAAAAGTAGGTGAGAGATTATGGGTTTGGGTCACAATAGTTGATTTCTCTATCAATCAGAGCATGTCATTTGACTGACATATAGGGGTCAAATGGCTGTTGACTGAGCATTTATTGGAAATCATTTTTCGTTTCTGTCTGGTGAAGGGTAAGTATATGAATTGAGATCAAGTTTTTTTTTTTTTTTGAGAGGTTTTTGCTATAGGGCACGTGCGCATGCCAGACAGACAGACAGAAAGCGAGAAGTCACCCCCCAGGGGGGAGGCCAAGTTTTTGTACTAGAGCTAGTTTCTCAGGAAATATTTATTGTGTGACTTCTATGTAGGAGAAGTTAGGTACTGAATAGGAATGTACAAGTGGGAGCCTTGGAAATAGACATTCCTTTTGCAATCAGAGTGGTATAGTGAAAATAAGATTAATTTGGCATATCACTAATAGCTATGATTTTTTCCCTCTGCCTTTTAGTTTAATTTGAGAATCAAATAGAGAAATATATGTAAAACTGTGCTGGAAACTGTAATGCTCTACAAACGTAAGAGGTCTTCCACTTAGGTCTTTATCGTCAGTATTTCTTGCTGGTTGATTCCTTTGAAACACTTCAATGCTGATGCAATTGACAAAGAACACTAATGCTTTTGTAGTAAACAAAAGCCATATATTGCCAGTAATGCAGTTTATACAAAGTAATCCTAATATTCGATTCTGTACTGTGGGTTTTTACGTTAGAAAACAGAAGAAATACATAATGCTCAGGGACTTACTATCGCTTTTCAATTTCAGGTCGATTGTGCGTTGTCACTCATCCGGCTTGGAATGGAGCGGAGTATTCCTGGCTTGCTGGTTCTGTGTGATAATTTGGTTACTCTGGAAACATTGGTTTATGAAGCCGGTTGTGACTTAACTTTAACCTTGAAAGAACTCCAGCAGATGAAAGATATTGAAAAACTGAGACTACTGATGAAGAGTGTGGGTTTATTATAACTTTCTTTTTAAATATTCCCTGTGTATTTTGATTAATGCATGTCTCAAACCAAAGAGGCACTATCCTCCATTTGAGGACTTCGTGTCGTTTCTTTACTTTTGGCTAAACTGAAATGTTGTGGATAAATTACTGAAGGCGTACAAAACTATTTTGGCTTTTTTTTCTTTTCTTTCCTTTTTTTTTTCTTCTTTATTCAGACTCATCTGTATTACAGGTTCTTATTCTTTCTTTCTTTCTGCCTGCCTGTCTGTCTGTCTGTCTGTCTTTCTGTCTGTCTTTCTTTTTTTCTTTCCTTCCTTCCTTTTTTCCTTCCTTCTTCTAGTTAGGCACATTTCTAAAGTAGTTGTCCTTCAGATAGTGCCATTTCTAATCTTTCCTTTTTTTTTTTCTTCTTTATTCAGACTCATCTGTATTACAGGTTCTCTTTCTTTCTTTCTGCCTGTCTGTCTGTCTGTCTGTCTTTTTTTCTTTCCTTCCTTCCTTTTTTCCTTCCTTCTTCTAGTTAGGCACATTTCTAAAGTAGTTGTCCTTCAGATAGTGCCATTTCTAATCTCTCACTATGTTAAAATCCCCTGTTACATATATATTTCAAGGATGTTAAAGAAAAAAAAAAAGTAGCAGAGTTCAGAGGGCTGGGTGGCTGTGTGAAGAAGACATCTTGGCTTCAGGGTTAGTACGTGTAGGGGAATTTTCCCAGCATTCTTAGGTTGTTCTTAGGTCGTCATGTACTTTATTCTCAGAGTTAGGACTCGGTTTCTACTCTGCCCGGTGAGTAGACAGGCAGGAATGATGGTGCCAGGGTGGTAATTGTGGAGCACTCATCTTTTGGTCTTGGCAGTTGGTTGAGCAGGCTGGAGGAGAGTGCGTTGCAGCTGCCTGGGGGATTTGCTTTCCTCTTGACGCTTTTCTATTTCTCCCTCCTAAGCTCCCTCTCTTGCATTTTCTTTCCCTCTCATCACCTTTTCATCTTTCCTTCTTTCCCTTTATTCCTACCTTCTCTTTTTCTCATTATTTTCTTTTCCTGGTAACCCATCCAGTGAACATTGCTTTGTGTTTTATGTGCTACTCCTCTTAAAATACTGGAGGGTAAATTTATCTCTGTCATTTGGAGTTTTGTGAAGATGTGAAGGAGCACAATGAAACAAGGAAAAGGTGAGGGGAGATTCTGGGCAGTTACAGATGAGGATTCTCCACTGGCTCTTTTTCTAGGGCTTCTTTGTTTATCTATGTCCCTTTATTTTGTTTCACTCTTTCTGTTGTTCTAAGGTCTCTCCCTCCTGCTTTGATATTCTCTCTCTCTCTTTTTGAGTGGGACTAGGACTTCTCTTTGCTCTGGAGGACCTCATGAGTGAGGTAGCTGCAGCTGCTTTGTCTCCCTGAGCCAGGTTTTAGCTCTTTGGGGCCCCAAAGAGATTGATTAAGGTCTGAAGAGATGGCGACCAGGGACAGTGCTGTGGCTAGCTCTGGAGCCTTAGGAGTGGTGAGCATTCTCCTGCTTGATACCAATCCACCTGTGAGTGGGAACTGAAGTGTTTTAATAGAGTCTTGGGCGTTCAAAACTCTTTAACATCACTCAGATAATCTGTAAGTTAGAACTTCTCTGGTGCAGTAAGAAATTTCATTTCATGCTTGTTTGTTTTGGTCAATTATACTTTCAGTGTTCTGAAGACAAATACGTAACAAGTGCCTACCAATGGATGGTTCCCTTTCTTCATCGTTGTGAGAAACAATCTCCTGGTGCTGCTAATGAGCTATTGAAAGAATACTTAGTAACGTTAGCTAAAGGAGACTTAAAATTTCCCCTGAAGATATTTCAGCATTCCAAGCCAGATGTAAGTAGAAACTTCAACTTCTTGAAATTCTCTGCAATTT